>NC_056741.1:315832423-315932423 GCF_019279795.1 Protopterus annectens
AGCGGTTCTGTCCAAGCTCAGTCTCCTCCGATCTGTCCCTCTATATCGGAGTCAACTGAGAGATCCAACCTAGAGTATGAGGAGCTTCATTTCCTCCAGTCTGACCATTGCCCTAACCTCCTTGGCTCTGTTTTCTTCAGATCCCAGCAGGTCTCATCCGGGATGTCCCCATTAGATCCAGAGGAGGGGTTTGACTTCAACTATGTCTGAACTGTCTCTTCCCCTTGGCACTTCAGGGCTGGACAGTTCAAGTCCGATTGTACTTTGAGCCCAGGACTCTCTTCTTCAGTAGCTTCAGCTCCAGTGGAACTGGGGAGGGATTCACCTGGCCCTCTGTGTTCCAAGTTGTAGAAGGGGCCTTCTCTTGCCATAGGGATCTGGTCTCTTTGAGCTGTGATCCCTCCCATTGACTTCCTTTAGATCAGAAATGAGCCTGTCATACCTGTCCAGAGTCAGTCCATCCAGACTAGCCTCCAAACACTTCCCACAGAGGAAGCCCCCTTTTATTCTGAGACCTCCCTTGAACATCCCACAGAGGAGATCCATCATAAGAGGCTGTGCAAATGAGGCACATTTGCTCCCCGTTTGAGTCTGTCACAGAGGACACTGATTTCAGTGAAGGCAAAGGATCCCCCAGATCACCACTGGAGGACATCTCCTTTGGAGATATTTTAGAGATCTTGAGGCAGAGAGGTGGTTGGTCAGCCCAGCCTCCATCCTCTGCAGTGTCAATGTTTTTGGAGGCTTTCAGGATGGGCCCATCTATATCCTAGGTGGTCCCCCAGTGGACGAGCTTTTGCATTTGGTGTACAGCTGGGCCTGGAACGAGCCGGACTTTATCAAACCAATTCCCAGATGTCCGGACAAATTTTTATATCCCCCTAAGGACAGACCATATTGGACCAAGGGTACTCCGGCTACTGAAAAGGAAGCTAGCTGAACAGAGCTCCACTGTCCCATCTGCCAAACAGGGAGTCCAGAGTGATGGACAGGTTTGGCAAGTGTGTTTACGCCTCAGCCACTTTCTCGCTGAGAGCGTTGTTAAACTACCCATCACATTTTACTCAATTACAGAGGGAACCATCAGAGTGGCAGAGATCATGTTAGTGGAGGACTTCATGGTCTCCCCCCAACTGACTGACAACTGTTTTGTCTTTGTCCAGTTCTTCCATGAGGCGTATCTCCCATTCCATGGAGGGTGCTTCACGGGCAGCTGGCTCAGGTATTGCTGTTCGGAGACATGCATGGATATGGCTTTGTGATTTCACAGAACCTTGTCAATGCCCCATTTGATAGATCCTCAGTTTTCGGTCTGTTGGTCAGAGAGACCCTAACCTGCAGTGAGCAAGAAGGGGAAGACCTTCTCTGCCGTTGGGGTCAAGTTCTCAACTCCTCAGTGCACGTTTTCTAAAAACTAGCGCAGTGAAAGAAAACCTGGTTCTGAAAATCTCAGGATCAACGCATGTGTGGATCCTTCCTCTAGAGGCAGGGGAGGACATTTCAATGGAGATGCCACCCTATGGGCAAAGGGGGTCTGCAGAATCATGGCTTCAGGGAACTTTTCTCTGATGGACCCTATCAGCATTCCTGAAGTGCTGCCTGAGTGCTCATCTCTGGAGGCAGTTGGGGGTTGTTTTTCTCTGCAGCCCACCACCTAGGCCGATGTAACGCAAAAGAAATGAGTGCTAAAGATTATTATATTTATATTATTATATATGTTATGATGCCTTGTTATGGTAAGACAACTTTTTAATCTGAGGTCTCCTTCATTCACCCTCACAACAGGGTCAGAATCCCCAGATACAAGAACCACAGGTGGCCCTTATAGAAGGATATGCCAATGACCATTGAGCCAAAGGAAGCCCTGCTTCTGGCAATAACATCCAATTTGTAATGTGACACAGAGGTGTGACTGTTGGACCATTTAGCTGTCGCACAAAATGTCACCAATAGAGGTTCTTGCATAGGAAAATGAAGTAGCAATGGCTCTGGTGGAATGCTCCCTTGGAGGTTTAGGTAACTGCAACCCTCTAGACGAAGAAATAAAGGAAACGAAGTCTCAAATCAATTTTGCCTAGGTAATTTTCAGTACCACTTGTCCAAGTCTATTCGAAGAGAAGGATATAGAAACCTGGTCATATTTTCTGTATTGTCTGGTCCTGTGCAGATAAAAACAGAACTGTCTGTGAATGTCTAAAAGGTGAAGAACATACTCCCATTTGTTTGAAAAATTTGGAAAGAACATTGGCAGTTGAATGGACTGATTGATATTGTTTTCTGTAGCTACTTTAGGCATAAAGGACGGATTAGTGCACAAGGAAACTGTCCCTATGGAACAAAATGTAAATCGGTTTAGAAGACGGGGCTTGAAGATCAGAAAGTCTCTTGGCGGAAGTCACGGCCACCAAAAGAGCTGTTTTCCAAGAGAGAAACTTAATGTCACAACTAGCGGCAGGTTCAAAGGGGCCCTATGTGCTCGCCTGCAGCACCAAAGTCATGTCCCATGGAGGAGAAGGATCCATACTTGGAGACCTTAATAAGAAAATACCCCTTGTGAAGGGTTGACATAATCGAAACATGAACAAGGACTGCTTTTGGCTTGCTGTGTGAAAATTAGAAATGGCAACTAACCTGCAACTTAATAGTGGAGAAACTGGAACCTGCGTTGAAAAGGGTACTGAGAAACAGTAACTCTGAAACAGGTGCTGAGAGGGGATCAGTATTCCTGTTAGTGGCCCAAACAACAAACCTCTTCCACTTGCTGTTGTAAGCTTTCTTGGTGGAAGCCTTTTGTGATGCCAAAAGAACTTTCTGGACTGAGGACCGAAGCCCGGACTGTCTAATTAAAGTTGGAAGTAGAGAAACCAGGCGGTCAACTTCAGGATGCAAAGATTTGGGCTTATCCCTGACAAGTGAGCAAGGAGATCTTGAGTGGGCTTCAGAATCCAAGGAGGATACTTCAGATGAGACCAGAGGGAGGAGGACCACACTGAGACCAGAAAGGGGCAATGAAGAAAACTGAGCTTTTCAATCTGCTTGCCTTCTGAAGAAATTTGAGGATAAGTGGGAGAGGAGGGACCAGCATACAGGAGACTTGGTGGCCAGTCGTGAACTAGAGCATCCCTTGGGGACTCCCCTAGAGCAGTGATCAGAGCAAAAAACTTGCTGCATTTGTTGTTTGAAGAGGTGTAGAGGTCGCAGCAAGATTGACCCCAATGGCTGAAGATCATGTTCGCTACTGATTGGTTGAGGGAACACTTATGCGGAATCAGGAGTGATCTACTGAGCCTGTCTGCTAGATTGTTGGTTTTCCCCAGAATATGCTTTGCAGTTAGAAAGTGGTCTGAAGAGATCTCCCACGCCCACACTCTCATGGCCTCCCTGCATAGGGGATAATAGTGCTGCTCCTTGCTTGCTGATGTACCCGACAATTGAAATGTCATTGTATACTGTAATCATCCCAAGCGGAAGAAGTTTTTGAAAGGCTTGTAATAGTCCCAATCGGAAGAAGTTCTTGAAAGGCGTGCAACATTAGGAGGACAGCTCTCATCTATAGGACATTGATTTGCAGCCTGGTCTCGTAAGTCGACTACATGCCATGGACCATCTTCCCATTGTAATGCCCTCCCCACTTAAACTCAGAAGCAAGCATCCATGGTCACAGTGGCTTTTGGAGGATTACTGACAAAACAGTCTGCTGAGGATAACATTGTCTGAATGAATCCACCAACTGACATGATGCCTGCAGACTGGAGTCAGTTTGATATGAAGGGACAAGAGCTGAGACAGAATGGACCATTGATTGGCTAATGTCCACTGTAGAAGCTGCATGAAGAACCTGGCCAGGGGACATAAGGATGGCTGCAGACATGAACCCCAAGACCTGCAAGATCGGATGAGCGGAGGGGGCTTATTTTGCTAACAACTGTTGAACTTGAGTCCGCAGAATGGCTACACGGTGTAGGGAAAGAGAAGCTCTCTGATCTCTGGTATTGAGCTACACACCTATGAACTCTAGGTTCTGAAACAGAGTAAGACTGGACTTGTGCATGTTTATGGTAATGCCTAGGCAGTGTGCTAACTGGAGTAAGTAGTCCCTAGCTTGAATCAGTCATTGCTTTGTGGGAGTGGTCAGGAGCCAATCATCTAAATATGGAAACACCTGGAATCCCTTGAGGCTCAGGTGACCGGCTACCACCGTCATGCATTTGGTGAACACCCATGGGGCTGTGGTGAGTCCAAAGGGAAGTGCTCTGAATTGGTAATGATTGGCTCCCAACTGGAAGTGCAGATATCTCCTGGAGCATCTGTCTATTTTGATGTGATGGTACATGTCCTTGAGATATGTCGAGCACATCCAGTCGTCTTTGTGCAACAGTGACCGAATCGACTAAACCGTAACCATTAGGAACCCTGCTTTCTTTAAATATTCATTTAACTTACTGAGATCCAGAATGGATCTTAGGATCCCTGTCTTTTTCATCATTAAAAAGAAGCGGGAATAGTTTCTGAATCCTCTCTGTTCAGTTGGGACCTTCTGGATGAGTCTGTTTTGCAACAGTTGTTGAATTTCCTGTGCTGCCTCCTCCGTTGACCGGCTGGCACGTCGTGGAGGCTTCTGGATTTCGGAGGTGGAAGGGAAAAGGGAAAGTAATGAACTCTGGATATCCCGCTTAGCATCCATTGGTTTTGAGTCCGTTGGATCCAGGCTGCAGGTTGCAAAGCTAATCATCCCCTGACTGCCTCCAGAGATGGACAGTCGGGCAGCATTTCAGGAGTACTGGTAGGGCTTATTGGAAAGGGGTTTCCTAAAGCCTTGGTTCTGTGAACCCCCTCTGCCTCTGGGGCAGCATCCACAATCAAACCCTCCTCCTCTGCCTCTAGAGGAGGGCTGTCCCCGTGGGTCCCGGAAAGCCCCTTGGGACTTGTGGAACCACATTTTCTTACCCCACAGTGGTTTCTGGAGAAGGACCTCTGGGGGGTAGAAAACTTCTTTCCAACTGTAGAAAGAGTCTTCCTTTCATTTTAGCTGCGGGTAAGGGGGTCTCTAACTGAAGGCCCAAAAAGGGAGGAGCCATCATAAGGGGCATTGATAAACTGTGCTTTAAAGGGCTCCGCAAAATCACATAGCCTCATCCAGGCATGCCTCCCTAGGGAAAGTCCTGAACCGACTGCTAGCGAGGTGCCCTCTGGGGTATGGGAGAGTAACCTCATCAAGGAATTAGCGAAAGAAGAAAGTGTTCAGCATGGGAGAAACTTTAAATTCCACCTCCGGCATGGACTCTGAGAGAAATACTGACAGTTCCCTAATTAGGTCCCTCTGTAGCCAAGTGAAATGCGTTGGATAATTTAACGACCTTAGTGAAAAGGTTGCTGAGGCATTAACATGCTTTCCAATGCTCTGGACTCCTTGTTCGGCAGATGTACATTGGCAGTTTCCTCAGCCAGTTCCTTCATAGTGGCCTCTGCGATAGCATCAACTACTGGGCCCTTACTGCAGTGTTTCCTGTCCATGGGAGGGGGGACTAAAAACCAATCAGGCTGCTTGGGTATGGGCTTGATGATATCTGGCTCCTTCCATGCATGGCAAGAAGTTTACCAGTGCATCTGCTGGAGGGGTCACCCAAGACATAGCTGGGTCCGTCCCGAATGCCTCCAGGAGAACTGACTTTTCAAAGGAAGGAGTTTGGGCACACCACCCACCTTTCTGCTTCAGGATTTCCAAAATGTCTCAGAAGGAGACATCTTTAGGTGTAGATCAGGGGAATCCTTCCCCCTCATTTTTAGTCAGTATTCTCTGTTAAAGACTCCAAGGGGAGTCTTTGTGCCTCCTTTTACACATCCTGTTCTGAGGAACTACCTCAGTGGGGTATTCTGTGGAAGTATGTATAAAAAGTCAAACTGCCACAGTAGAAGGGAAATTCTTTACTGCAAGGACAAAGTGAGTGCTTTCACGACTTTCCAAGTCGCTTCATCAGTCTGATGAAGCGACTTGGAAGGTCATGAAAGCACTCACTTTGTCCTTGCAGTAAAGAATTTCCCTTCTACTGTGGCAGTTCAACTTTTTATACATACTGTTGGCTCTGAGGTGAAGACTGAGCTGTTCATCTGGTACCTGTGTTTTGTCTTTCTCTTTATTCTGTGGAAGTATCAGAAGAGGGGATCCCTCTGGGGCAGGAAAGTCTTGGAGGCCACTTGGGACAGGAAGAGTCATGGCAGGATGAAAGCGAGAAAGGCCTGGATCCAACAGAGGTTCAGGGGCAGATTGAGGAACTTGTACGGTTGACTCTCTAACCAGGGACAAGACCCTCTCCACTACTTGAAAGGCCGAAGGACCCAGGCGAAGCTCCATCGCAATCCCCCAGAGCCGAAGCTACCAAAGAAAAATGGACAGGACTTGCACCAGATCCATGGCCTCCAGAAGGGATTGGACCCTAGCTACATTCAGTGCCAAAGCCCCCAAGGGAAGGGATGGCTCTGAGAAGGACGGAGATGTTCCTGGTCCTCCGGACCCAGCACTGAAACCACGGCTTTGAGAATATCTCTCCTCTGACAAGGCTGGAATGAGACTTGTCAAGAGCATACCTGACATTGAGGAAGGGAGCTTCCTCTGTGTAGAATCTGCATACAGCAGTCCTGAATCTCTAGGCCCCAATGCCGGGGGATGGATTGGAGAAGGAAACTGGATAGGATGACCCACACAGATCCAACAGGGGATGGAGCAGAGACTACCTCCATCTGGAACTGGGCCCTAAGTAACTTCCTCACTATCCTATCCACCTTGGACAAACTTCTCAAGAACCTAGAAGAAGCTGATGGGGGAGGGGTGCTTTGCCTTGGAGGACAGGGCAGGAGACTTCGCCGTGGTCCTCGGATCCGAAGGGATAGGATCCAAAGTTGGAGCCAGAAAATGTGTTGGGGAAATGGAAATAATCTTCCCCAGATCTGAAGAGACAGTAGGATCTGATCGGGAGCAGACTGCTGCAGATCTGAAGGAATTGAATCTACCATCATCTTGGGCTTGACAGGTAGAGAGTCCCTTGGGGAGACAGGAAGGGACCTCTCTTTTTTGACTCCTTAACCAGAGGAGAAGAGGAAGAAGCCAAGATAGGGATCTCAGCCTCAGCTGAGGAGTGAAAAAGGCTCTTAAGAATGAGTTTGTTCTGTCTGTCAGCTAAAGCACGAGGGTAAAAGGCAGTGCAGACGGAACACTCAACTTGTAAATGGTCAGTACCCAGGCAATAGATGCACTCTTTGTGGGCATCCTGGTGGGGGATTTTGTACCCACAAGAAGTGCAGCACTTAAACCCGGGAACTGTCTCGTCAGATATGATGAAAAGCCTGCCAAAAAACTGACAGGAAAGAAGAAAACAGAAAGACTACTGTGCTAAATAAGCACAGGTAAGAGGTCTTACTAAAAAAATACTAATACTAAAAGTTAAACAATAAAATTTAAGACTAATTTCTAATGTCTTACAGGAATAAAGAAATGTGCTCACACTCAAGCACGCACACACACTAGCAAGGAGAGGGAGGAAGAAAAATACAGCCAAAGACACTTACAATTTGGATAAACTAAACAACTAACCGTGCTTGAGAGAGTTGGACCCTGCGTCTTACTTGCTGGAGCAGCAAACGAGATCTGAAGTAGTTGGGTAGATATGAAGGGCATTGTGGGTATGAGGGAAGAACTTGAGAGTTGGATCCAAGTCTGTAAAATATGTCTGAATTGGATCAGAGACATTGTCATGACAGTTAATGGTGGAGACATGAGATACAGAAGTTATTTTATTCCCTTTCTCCTTCCTCCTCCACAGAGGTCAGAGAGTTCCTTTCATTCCACCCAGTCCAAGGGAGTTTGCAGTAGCAGAAATTCTAAATCTGATGCAAAAAAAGTAATCCAAAAGGTCCCAACCAAACAAAGATGCTTCGGAACTTATTCTCGCTTCTTTTTGGTGACGAAGAAAACCAAGGACCTGCGATCCATTTTGGATTTAATCAAATTAAATTTGCTCGTAAAGAAGGCGAAGTTCCAAATGGTGACGCTTCAGTCCATTCTACCACTGCTGAGGAAGAATGATTGGATGTGCTCAGTGGACTTAAAGTATGCATAACTGTCACATCAAAATAGACAGACACTCCAGAAGTCATCTGCCGTTCTGGCTGGGAGCTAGTCATTTTCAATTCAGAGCTCTGCCCTTTCAACTCAACACAGCCCCCAGGGTGTTTACAAAATGCATGGCAGTAGTCGCTTTTCACCTGAGACTGCAAGGATTCTCAGTGTTTCCAGATCAGGATGACTGGCTCTTCACTGCTCCAACCAAGCAGCAACTACTCCAGGCCAGGGATTACTTCTTTAACCTTGCCAATCATCTGGGGATCACTATAAACTTGACAAAGTCAAAGCCATCTCCAGTTCATAGTTTAGAGTTCATTGTAACTGCCTTGGACACACTGAACCAGACGGTGGCTCTACCCCCCCTCATCGCATTCAGACCTTGAGAGATCATGTTTGAGCCATACTGGCAAAGCTGATACTTCAGGCTCTAGAATCCATGGTGGCTCCCATCCCATTAGTCCCTCTTGCAAGGTATTTTATGCAAGTTCTTCAGTAGACCCTGGCTGCTCAATGGTCTATATTCTACCAGCCTCTCTCTGTTCCTGTCAAATTGACTTCAGTTTGCAGAAACCATCTTCGTTGGTGGTTGCTGTCAGACAGTCTAATGATAGGACCTTTCTCCTTCCTTCACCCTCAGCCATGGTGACCACAGACACTTCCCAGTTGGGGTGGGGTGGGGGGATTTCAAGAGAAAGATAGTCCAAGGCACATGGTCGCATACAGAGATCAGATTGCATATTAATGTTTTGGAGATGAGAGCACTCCTCCTTATGTTGCAAGCCTTTCAGGTCATTCTCCTCCTTATGTTGTAAGCCTTTCAGGATATTCTCCCTCTAGGAACTATTGCGATTCACACAGACAGCATGTCAGTGCTGTGGGACATAATCAAACAAGGAGGAACCTGTTCTTACCCGCTTTGCAGAGAGACAGTGAGGGTTTGGGAATGGGTGAGGTCTATTGACCATTTTTCTGCTTGCAACTCCTATGTCTGGGAAATCCAACATTCTGTTAGATAAGTTCAGTAGATCCAGTCTGATCCCTTACGAGTGGTCCCTCAGTCAAGTCAGTAGTGGACTTGATCTTCATCCATTGGGGTCAACCTTGCTGCTATCTATTTGCATCTCCCTAGAACAAGAGCAGCAACTGTTTCACACTGATCCCCCCCCCCCCAGGGGACTGCCTGAGGGATGCTTTGGTTCACGATTCCCCCACTACCCTTTATCCCAAAGTTTCTTCAGAAAGCAAAGCGTCTAAATTCCTCTGTAAGCCTCATTGCTCCCTATTGGTCTTGTCTGATTTGCTTTCCCTTCCTCTGGTTTCATCTGAAATATCCTCCTTGGTTTCTGGAACCCAAACAGGACCACCTCCATCACCCGATAGAGGGTTTTTACCCCAATCTAGTAACCCTGAAATTGACCACTTGGTTTCTTCACTTCCAGTGATTGTTCGAAGGTCCAAGCTTGCTTCCCCCGTCCGAGACATTATTTTAGCTTCCCAAAAACCAGTTACTAAGAAAAATCTATGGGAGTAAATGGAAGAGATGTGTTTTCTCGGCCTCTAAAGAGAACACTGATCCTTTTTCAGCCCTGATTTCAGCTATCCTTCTCTTCCTTGCATCTCTTTTCAAAGAAGGAGCCAACTTCTCTACCATCAAACTTCAGTTGACAGCCATCTCTAACTTTCATTCTGAAATGTTTTCAATTCCCCTTCAACATCCAAACTGTGCAAGGCCTTCTTGAAAGGAATCTTCCTCCTCGGGCCTCCAGTCAAAGATCCCTCCCTGCCATGGGATCTCACTGTGGTCTTGCAAGGCTTAACTCAAAAACCTTTTGAACTAGCCTGTGATTGTGACTTGGTTTCTTTCATGGAGGACAGTCTTTCTCATTGCAGTCACCTCAGCAAAGAGAATCTCAGAAATTCAGGCCTTATCTTCCAAGCCCCCTTACATTGTTTTCCACAAAGATAGGGTGTCCCTTTGTACTAATCCTGCTTTCCTGCTCAAGGCAGCTACAGAATTCAATCTTAACCAGACCATTGAGCTACCAGTTTGCTTCCCAAATTTCTCTAATGAAGGAGAACGTTTGTTGCATCTGCTTGATGTTCACAGGCAGTTACGTTTTTATCTATACAGGACGAAATATTTTTAAAAAATCAGAACAGGTATTTGTCTCCTTCTGTCATAACCATCTAAGTTAGGTGGTTTCTAAGGTTACTCTTGCTAAATGGATAACAGACTGTATTACCTTGATTTATACCAAGAATGGATTACAGCTACCTTGTCCTCCTAAGGCCCACTCAACTATATCTATGTCAACCTCATCCACCTTCTCTTCCAGGGCATCTTTAGATAACATCTGTGCTGCATCCACTTGGTCGAAGGCTCCCACCGTTGTCTCGCATTACAAATTAGACATTCTTTCCAGGAGCAGCACTTCCTTCGGTTTGTCGGTGCTCTGGCATATCCTTCCTTGAGACCACCCAGGAGTTGTATAGATGGGAACTCTACCTGATCATGAGGAGGAACGAAAGAGAGAACATCAGATTTATTAGTTAAGTACTTACCATAACTTGGTATCTATGTTGTGTTATTTCAAAAAACAAGTAATCTCCGTTGTATCCCCGAAGTCTCAAAACAACCCACTAAAGTGTAGTGGGTCTAAAAACAAAACAGTGTAAGAAACTTCTCTGTGTGGAAGATTTTCAGTCCATATATTTTTAGTTAATCACTGTATATAATCAGATCAGACAATAGTAGTAGAAGTAGCGAACGTAAACTCGTCCAGTCAAAAAGTAATAGAAAATATATAATTCTACAGCATTACTAAGTATTCGAAAGTAATCCAAGCAAGGCAGGCAGTCTGTTTCCAGTCGAAAATCCTTTATTAAGTACACAGACAAGCGATCCAAGTAAAACAAAAATAGAGTAATAATTTCCTCACAAGCTTTCTAAATATATATATACTTTTCATCAGGCATGGGAGTGGTTTATTGTGCTGTAAAACAAAGTGTGATTGGTACACATGTTAAATTCACATCCCTTCCCCCATCAGTGTGACATTCGAGCTGGTCCTGCCCTACCTAGTAGCTGTCATAATAATATATAGCCCTAATGTACTTTAATGGTACATCTTATTTAACCAAATTATTAAGTAGATTATTAAGTCTGTGATTTTATATACAAGGCAATATACTACATGGCTGGAAATATATAAACCTTAGTTCATTTTGATCAAAATTATATATAAATATATACATATACATTTTGCATGTAAAAATCAGTTTCTATTTTCATAACCTATTGTTAACAAAGATCGCTTTCGTCCTTCTAGACTTCTTCAGGTCTGTGTACAAGAACCCTAAAAACCTATATAATTGTATAATTAGTTAGTATTGTTATTACCATCATTTTGAATAAAATTGAAAAATATATATATATATATGTATGATGATGGAAACAAAATATACACTTAAATTTCAAATGATTTAAAATGGTATTTAAAACCAGTTTGTAGAAAAAAATAAAATAAAATACAATTAGTCATGTAAACAATGTGGCAATTTTCTAAGTTCCAGTGCACTTTTAATTGAACAGTAGTAGTTTAGTCCAGGCTTTCTAAAAGAGTTTAGCTTTAATTGCCACTTAAGTTCATGTTTCTCCAGAATATTCGGGATGTCTCCTTCAAGATCACCCATGTCTATGCAATCCAGGATCTGGAACTTAAAACCTGTGTATCTTTTATGAAGAGAAAGGTGTTTGGCTAGTGCATTATTTTTACATCCAGAGCGGATTTCTGACAGATGACATGAAATCCTTCGCTTGAGTTTATTTACAGTCTTGCCCCCATAGAATGCATCACATTCATTGCACTGTGCCCTGTAAATTACTTTTTTAGTGTTACAGTCGCCCCCTGCACTGGTTTTAATGATCTTCTTTAAATAAGGGCAATAAAAACTATCACCTTGCTGTATAAATATACAAAATGTACAATTGGTTTCACATCTTTTAGTGCTTTTTTGACATGGTCTAGGTTTAAATTCAACAAAACTTCTAATATTCCTGGCCTTCCTATAAACAAATGATGGGGCTTCACCTAAGATGTTAATCAGAAAAGGGTTTCCTGTGACAATGTCCCAGTTTTCTTCAATAATATTTTTGATACTGTGATAATCCAAAGTGTATGTCAGGATGCAGCTATTTTTGCATTTGTTATTCTCTGTGGAATTACTTAACATTTTTCTATTGGGGAGGTTGAGTGAAGGTGCTTCAATCCTTTTCAGTTCTATAATGGGTTCCAGGATGTTTTTTAACATCTGACACTCATAGCCTCTCACTAGAAAATCATTCTCTAAGTTGTTCAGGTTTCTCAAAAATGGTTCCATCTCTGTGGTAATTCGAGCTAATCTATAGCCTTGGGATTTCACTACATTATATTTGGTTTTTGTAGGATGTAGACTTTTACTGTGGAGTAATAAGTTAACCCTCGTTGGTTTTCTGAATAGATCAATGGTGATTCTGTTATTGTTCTTGTCCTTTGAAATCTGCATATCTAAGAAAGTGGTTGAAGTACAGCTATGGGAAGAGGTAAACTTCAGGAAGGGGGTTATTTGATTGAGGCAAGTGATAAAATCTCCAAGCTGCAAGGTGTCACCTTCCCACACAATAAAGACATTGTCAATAAAACGTAAATAACATGTGATATGCTGCATGTAGTCTGGGTTGTTTAACACAAAGTCCTCCTCCCATTTGCCCAGGGCTATGTTAGCTATGCTGGGAGCCATGGCAGCCCCCATTGCTATACCAGTTTTTTGTTTGTAGTGTTTGCCATTGAAAGTAAAGAAATTGAAGTCCAGTACAAGATTAATGAGCTTGCTTAACTTTTGCAGTTGTGCCTGTGTACCCTGATTATGTTTCTTAAAAGACTCCATAGCTGCTGTTATACAGTAATTGTGAGGGAGCACTGTGTACAAGGATTCCACATCAATAGTTACGAAAATACTGTCAGCTTCCACTGTAATGTATTTTTTTTTTCTTCAAAAAATCCATTGAATCTCTTATGTATGACTTATTCTTTTCTGCTAGAGGTTTCAGCAAGGTAATCAAGGTAAATGGTTGTGGCTTCAGTAAGGGAACCTCCACTTGCTACCACCGGTCTATAAGGTGGGTCTTCTCTGTTCTTGTGTGGCTTTGGTATTCCAAAAAAGTAAGGTAAACGTGGGCATGGGCTCCATAAATAATTATAAAGATTTTCAGTGATAAGTTTTTCTTCCCATAATGTGGTGAGATTAGTGTTCCATAAATCATATGCTCTTTTTATGTCATCCATAGTAAATAACTCATAAAATCTGTTATCCTCCAACATGTTCTCTATCTTTTGGTTGTAGCTAGTGGTATCAGTCACAAGTATACCTCCTCCCTTGTCTGCCTTCATTACATGCCTGGATACGCCTGGACACGCCTGATACAGAAGCAGATCAGATACAAATGGATACAGAAAATGGACAGGGAAGAATGGGCCTAGAAAATATGAATTCAGAGACTTTTTCTAAACTAGAAAAGCAACTGAAACGCATGCAGGGTCTCTACTGGGAACACATTTATTTACAACAAAGCATAGATAAGAAGAGACTACCCCGGGGACTTAGATTGAACAAAAGGCCAATGTGGAAAAATATGGATGATTCACTTTCTAAGGAATGGGAAAATAGTTTAGAGGATGCCAGCTACAGACTTATTCGTCTGCTAGTAAGGAACAACCTTAGTGTGCAGGAAGCTACAAAGGCTGACGTCGCATCTTTAAAAACAACATTGGAAAATGAGAACCACAATAACCTAGATGCTAAATTTGAGCTACTTAAAGAAAGAGTGAAAGGATATGAGCAGTCCATTAAAGAAAGAAAGATTAATAAAATGAAACGAGATCAACTGGACAAAGATGATCCTGGGAGACTTACTAGGAGGTACAATAATAATATTAATAACAACAGACAAGATTTTAGTTATTACAGGGGATATAAGGGAAAATATAACCGTGCCAGCAGACCTCAATGGGATTTTCCCAGGGGAGATCCTCGCACAAAACCAGACAGAGGCACAATACAGGACCACCAGGATACTGCCCCTCCAACATCTCATTCCCCACAGTCCCAATCCCCTCTGGCTATCAACACTCCGCAGAAGCCTTTGACATCACAGAAGGATCAGGACAGGAACATAAGCCATAGCGACAACCACAACCGACAGAGTTCTACAGGACGAATTACAGGACTACCAGGACAACCGGGACCACAGACAATCCAGCTACCAGGAGCAGCAACACCATCACAGAGACCAGTTTCTTCAGGAAGACCAATATCGACAGCACAGACCTCAACCACCACACCAATACCAAAGCCAGCACCAGTACCAGAGCAAGAACGACCACCACCACCAGAGCCCCAGAGCTTGTCCCTCTTACCAGGTCCCCCCATACCACAGCCACAGTGAGGAATACTACTGCAACCCACCAAGATTCCAGAAAGCAGAGGAAGAATTCCAGAGGTCTTATACTCTATCCACAAACTCCCAGGGAGACAGGAGAACCAAACAGTGGACAGGGGTGAGGGAAATACAATACCTGGGCAATCCCGACTGGAACCCCGACTACAACCCAGGTCCCAGGCTCAGACAGAGGAAACAGCCACAATAACAGGTACAATAACAACAACAAACAGGTACCACAATAACAGGTGCTTCACTTATCTGGAACCACTCTGTTAAAGCACTGACTGAAGAGGAAAAAAGTGTGTTGTCCGAAGGACTTACTTTTGTACCAAGCTGCAGGAGTGTGGTTGCTCAAGTACTGATAGACCTTAAAATGTTTGTGAGGAAGCTCAACTTAAGGGTTCAGTTTCATGGCAAAAGTAATGACACTGAAAATAAGCCTATTGATGAAACTATAAAAAGGCCTAGCAGCTATTGTCCACCACTACATCAAACACTAGCTGCTTTCGAAGTGAAATGTGAGATGGATATCAGGAAACTGCTTAAAAAACCTCCAAAGAAAAAACTTTATAACTTAACACAGGGAGAAAGAAAAGCATTGCTTGAGCTAGGCAATGATAAATCCAAGCGTGTAATGAAGGCAGACAAGGGAGGAGGTATACTTGTGACTGATGCCACTAGCTACAACCAAAAGATAGAGAACATGCTGGAGGATAACAGATTTTATGAGTTATTTACTATGGATGACATAAAAAGAGCATATGATTTATGGAACACTAATCTCACCACATTATGGGAAGAAAAACTTATCACTGAAAATCTTTATAATTATTTATGGAGCCCATGCCCACGTTTACCTTACTTTTTTGGAATACCAAAGCCACACAAGAACAGAGAAGACCCACCTTATAGACCGGTGGTAGCAAGTAGAGGTTCTCTTACTGAAGCCACAGCCATTTACCTTGATTACTTGCTGAAACCTCTAGCAGAAAAGAATAAGTCATACATAAGAGATTCAATGGATTTTTTGAAGAAAATAAAAAACATTACAGTGGAAGCTGACAGTATTTTCGTAACTACTGATGTGGAATCCTTGTACACAGTGCTCCCTCACAATTACTGTATAACAGCAGCTATGGAGTCTTTTAAGAAACATAATCAGGGTACACAGGCACAACTGCAAAAGTTAAGCAAGCTCATTAATCTTGTACTGGACTTTAATTTCTTTACTTTCAATGGCAAACACTACAAACAAAAAACTGGTATAGCAATGGGGGCTGCCATGGCTCCCAGCATAGCTAACATAGCCCTGGGCAAATGGGAGGAGGACTTTGTGTTAAACAACCCAGACTACATGCAGCATATCACATGTTATTTACGTTTTATTGACAATGTCTTTATGGTGTGGGAAGGTGACACCTTGCAGCTTGGAGATTTTATCACTTACCTCAAACAAACAACCCCCTTCCTGAAGTTTACCTCTTCTCATAGCTGTATTTCAACCACTTTCTTAGATATGCAGATTTCCAAGGACAAGAACAATAACAGAATCACCACTGATCTATTCAGAAAACCAACGAGGGTTAACTTATTACTCCACAGTAAAAGTCTACATCCTACAAAAACCAAATATAATGTAGTGAAATCCCAAGGCTATAGATTAGCTCGAATTACCACAGAGATGGAACCATTTTTGAGAAACCTGAACAACTTAGAGAATGATTTTCTAGTGAGAGGCTATGAAAGTCAGATGTTAAAAAACATCCTGGAACCCATTATAGAACTGAAAAGGACTGAAGCACCTTCACTCAACCTCCCCAGTAGAAAAATGTTAAGTAATTCCACAGAGAATAACAAATGCAAAAATAGCTGCATCCTGACATACACTTTGGATTATCACAGTATCAAAAATATTATTGAAGAAAACTGGGACATTGTCACAGGAAACCCTTTTCTGATTAACATCTTAGGTGAAGCCCCATCATTTGTTTATAGGAAGGCCAGGAATATTAGAAGTTTTGTTGAATTTAAACCTAGACCATGTGAAAAAAGCACTAAAAGATGTGAAACTAATTGTACATTTTGTATATTTATACAGCAAGGTGATAGTTTTTATTGCCCTTATTTAAAGAAGATCATTAAAACCAGTGCAGGGGGTGACTGTAACACTAAAAAAGTAATTTACAGGGCACAGTGCAATGAATGTGATGCATTCTATGTGGGCAAGACTGTAAATAAACTCAAGCGAAGGATTTCATGTCATCTGTCAGAATTCCGCTCTGGATGTAAAAATAATGCATTAGCCAAACACCTTTCTCTTCATAAAAGACACACAGGTTTTAAGTTCCAGATCCTGGATTGCATAGACATGGTTGATCTTGAAGGAGACATCCCGAATATTCTGGAGAAACATGAACTTATGTGGCAATTAAAGCTAAACTCTTTTAGAAAGCCTGGACTAAACTACTACTGTTCAATTAAAAGTGGACTGGAACTTAGAAAATTGCCACATTGTTTACATGATTAATTGTATTTTATTTTTTTCTACAAATTGGTTTTAAATACCATTTTAAATCATTTGAAATTTAAGTGTATATTTTGTTACCATCATCATACATATATATATATATATATTTTTCAACTTTATTCAAAATGATGGTAATGACAATACTAACTAATTATACAATTATATAGGTTTTTAGGGTTCTTGTACACAGACCTGAAGAAGTCTAGAAGGACGAAAGCGATCTTTGTTAACAATAGGTTATGAAAATAGAAACTGATTTTTACATGCAAAATGTATATGTATATATTTATATATAATATTTGATAGCAAAATGAACTAAGGTTTATATATTTCCAGCCATGTAGTATATTGCCTTGTATATAAAATCACAGACTTAATAATCTACTTAATAATTTGGTTAAATAAGATGTACCATTAAAGTACATTAGGGCTATATATTATTATGACAGCTACTAGGTAGGGCAGGACCAGCTCGAATGTCACACTGATGGGGGAAGGGATGTGAATTTAACATGTGTACCAATAACACTTTGTTTTACAGCACAATAAACCACTCCCATGCCTGATAAAAAGTATATATATATATTTAGAAAGCTTGTGAGGACGTTTGATTCAAAGATGGCCGCCATTCTGTAGGCACTGCATATCTACAGCTCTTCAGATACTTGGAATAAAAATTAACCCTGAGGATATACTGCAAGTTTTTCTACACTAATTGTTGGCTAAAATTAATCTACTACAACTAAATATCGTGTGAGAGGAGAAGGAACCGGAGGAAAATAAACAAATTAACAGGATTGGATCTGATTGACTGACTGACTCTAAACAGAGTAGTAAACAAAGGAACTGTCTGAATAGTAACCTTGGATATTTATTATTCAGCTATACTAAAGATCTGCTTTGCTCCACAATGTCAAAAGAAGATAAAAGTATGGAAACAACAACAACAAAAACCAAATTATCAGAACTTCAGTCACCAGAAAAAGACTTAACAACAAAAAGGCAGAAGATTACATAACAGCAGGAACTTTCAAAAGCTGGAATGGAAAATAAACCGGATCAAATGGCTAATATGGAAGATATTAAAACTGCTTTGTTACCTATCCAAGAAGCTTTAAAAGAACTATCAAACCAGGTGCAATCTTTTGGTGCCACATGCACTCAAATTCTCGAAAGAATAGATAAATCAGAAGCCAGAATATCTGAAAATGAGGACAGAATAACATTGCTTGCAAAAAAACCCAGACATTCATGACCTGGATATTCAGTCTATGCAAAATAAAATTCTGGATTTGGAGGCACGATCCAGAAGGAACAATATAATTTTCAGAGGAATTCCAGAATCTATCCAATACAATGATTTAATTTCTACCATTACACAAATACTTGAAATGTTGTTTAATGACTCTGACATAGCTAAACAAATAGTTATAGAAAGAGCCCATAGAGCTCTCAGAGAAGCACAAGCCTCAAACATACCTAGACCAGTGTATGTCAAAATACTCAACTACCAGGACGTAAACAAAATAATTTTAACTGTTAAAAAAAATGGAGGTTATATTATGTGGCAGAATAATAAAGTTTCTATGGCCCAGGATTTACCATTGCAAATAAGGCAAGCTAGACTAGCATTATCTCCATACTGTAAGTTCCTCATTGAAAAGAACATCAAATTTCAAATGAAATACCCTAACATATTGATTTTTACTGTCGATGGCTCCAAATACTCCATATCTACAAAAAAAGAAGCAAAAGTTACCTTTTTGAAGATTTTTAAGTCCCTTCCAGCTTCGGAAGCTTGATCTGGCCATCCAGTCTGTTTGCAGCAACGTGGATACTGGGATTCCATGCTTACTACGATTCGAGGCTTCAAAATCCTTTGTTTGTTCTCTTTTCTTCACCAGGCCCCTTGGTAAATGTTTACTTAGTTTCTTTTTACAGCTCCAGCTCGTCCATGAAGATTTTCCGAACTTTTATGGCTCTTACGAACTGAGCCCCTTCGCGAAGTAACAGGAAGTCCTTTGGGTGCTGCAGAGGGTCCGCTTTCGAGGTGGCGCATCCGGAAGTCCATCCATTTAATGGTTCCCCCGTCGCGACCTCGAAGACAGGATTACAAGCTCAGGAAGTAGGAAGATCTCTGTTGAGGAAGTGGAAGCTATTTGGACTGTAAAACGAGCATTCGTGGACATTTAAAGTATGTTATATGTTTTACTGGTTTAAAGGGAACTGTGAAGTCATTCAGGTATGATTATAATTGAATTAATAATGTACTGGTTTAAAATGTGTCATTTAACTGATTGCTTAGTATTATAGCTTTACCATAGTTATTCTTTTTCCTTAGGTATGTTATACTGAATATTGTTGTGTAAATAACCTGGTAGTATATTTTTATTATTTCTTTTTCCTGTATTACTGATGTGTTTTAATACTGCAAATGTTTAGATAATAAGGGGATTTAGTGTTGGGATAAATACTAGTTAGAGACCATGAGATATTATATTGTGGGCTCTCCAGGAATGTGAAGGTTATCTTGTTTATATACTGGCATGTGGTTCTGACTGTTTAGAGAACTGTGTTATTCAGTCATCATTTCACAAATTTAACTATATTATCCAGTAAAGTGAAGTTAGAGTCCTGTTTTTGTTCACCTTATTTGCTGACATGATAATTTTAGATAATTTAGGCTATATAAAGAAAGTCAGATTTAATATTATATTTAAATGTTAAACATTTGCTTTCTCCGTAATAATTTTTTTCTTTTAATTAACAATACATATGGTGAATTATCTTTAATTTAATAATGTTATTGTTTAATAGGTGTAGTGCCACATACTTGACTATTTTAGATTTAAATATGGTTGTTAGATAACTTAATGAGATACAACTAATTAGTGTAAGCAATATTATATGAGAACTATTAGTGAGGTATGATAGTAAATATAAGTGTAATGAAGACCATTTACTTGATAGGCCTTAACTATATAGTGTGTTCAAGAGCTGTGGATATTCATCAGTGTTTATTAGGGAATGTTTTGGTTAGGCTTTGTAGAGTTAGATGTAGCTTTTATAGGTTTTTTGCATGTTTTTGATGTTATATTTTGTAAGTTAAAGAATAGATGTTTAGTAAAGTTATTTAACTATAAAAGTTTTAACAGTGTAAAAAACCTATGTACGTCCTGGTCCAGGGGAATAGTGGATAGGCACTGGTTAGGGATGGGATGTCAAGATTGCTTCCAGACAATATATATTGTGCTGTTATACTTGAATTTAGTATTGTTTCTCAATTTTAAAATATCCTTAAACGAATTAAAGATCTTAGTATGTGGATAATAGGCTCATGGAAAACTAAAGGGCTCCAGAACATGAAAAAAAGGAAATTATTTTTTTATTTATTTTTCCAATCAAAGGCATATTTTATCTTTATTACAAGAAACCCACTTGACCAATGACCAATGGGCTGTCCTTAAAGGTAAGAAATGGATTAGAGAGGTGGTAGCTTCAGAAGGGACAACTAATAGTGCAGAAGTGGCTATTATCATTAAAAATCAGTATCAAGAGAAAATTCTAGATTTTAAAATAGACAAAGAGGGAAGATGGTGTTATGTGATTCTCTCATCTACACTTTATGATAAACCTGTGGCACTTATTAATATATATGCCCCATATACCAATCAACAACTTTTTATAGCATCACTTTATTTTATCCTGAATCAATGTAATAATTGTTATATAATAATAGGAGGTGATTGGAATACATATCAAGATCCCAAATTAGATAAATCAAGTTCACACAGGTCCTTTAATAATCAAGCAGTGATAGCATTAAAGGAACTTAAAACAGATTTTAAATTATATGACCCATTTAAATACACAAACAATCAAATTCAAATAACTTTACATTTTATTCAAGTTGTCATAAAATGTGGTCTAGGATTGATTTTTTCCTAATTTCAGACGTACTAATTACTTTAGATCCCTATGTATCTATACAAGCTCGACACTTATCGGATCATTTTAGAATCACATTAATTTTTAACAAAGATACTAGAAATAGTAGGCGTCATAGAGGTTATAATTGGTCTCTAAATCCGTATTTATTAAATAAAGAAGATATAATTAAAGAAATTCAAGAGACCTGCAATCATCTACTAGTTAATCTTTCTAAACACCGGCATCCATCTGATATAGAATGGGCAACAACCAAAGCACAAATAAGAGGAATTTTTCTCCAAAAGGCTACTTATTATAAGAAAATACAAACCAGAGACATACAAGAATTGGAAACGAAAATTAAGTTACTAGATCAAGATTTAATTGGGAACTATAGTAAACAAACTGAAACGGAGTTATTAAAATGTCAAAAAGATCTTTTTTTACTACAAAATAGTAAATTGTCATTTTATAAACAGAAAATACTGGTAAAATATGCTAATCATATTCAGACCTCATCAAAAGCACTAGCTCGTATCATTAATCAATTGAAAATACCTTCTCAAATTTCTGAAATACAGTTTAATGATAAAAGATATACCAATACTGAAGACATTATGAATACCTTTGAATTAATATTCTCTCAAATTTATGGCGAACATCAGGAATTACTTATAAACAAGAGTAATAATGATTTTTTGCAGAAGATTATTTTTCCGAAAATTGGTGATGAGTCTCATGAGAGTTTAATCAAACCAATTTCCTCTGAGGAGATAACAGATACAATTAATAATTTGAAGCCACATAAAGCTCCAGGACCGGATGGTTTGACTTCTGAATTTTACAATACTTTTTGTGATATATTGGGTAAAATACTTCCACATGTATTTAATTATATAATTAATAATAAAATTAATGATCCGCATTTTAATGCTTCGAAAACAATTCTTATACCTAAAAAGAATGCAGATCTTCAAAATCCGGATAACTATAGACCCATTTCACTTTTAAATATAGACATGAAAATTATGACATCTATTTTAGCCAATGGATTGAAGAAGGTAATAAACCTAATAATATCTGATGAACAAGCTGGCTTTATAAATGGCAGACAAACTACTGACAATACGTTATCACTTCATACACTCATTTCTTATGCCACTCATAAAAATCTTAATGTTTACGCACTCATAATTGATGCTCAAAAAGCTTTCGATAGAGTTAATTTAAAATTTTTGTTTGATATTTTATCATATTTTAATATACCCCAAGATTTCATTTTAACATTAAAAAAGTTATATAATAATTCCTATACAACTTTATATATTAATAAAAATTTCTCAAAAAGAATACAAATTAAGAATGGTACCCGTCAAGGATGTCCGCTATCTCCTATATTATTCAATTTATATTTAGAACCACTATTTTACATATTAAGCAAAATATTTATCATAATGCTCCAATAGTATATGGTACGAAAATATCTATGGCTGCTTTTGCTGATGATCTAAATATTTATTGTACGACGCCTGTTTCAGATACTAAGAAAATATTAAAGGCAGTGGAAGATTTTGCAGAAATATCTAATTACAAAATAAACTTGAAAAAAAACAACTTATTTCCCTTAAAGACGCCTACACCCTTCTCGCTTTTACCATTGATAGGTCAGCTTAAATCCGAAGAAAAAATAAAATAATTGGGTATAGTTTTCTCAACAGATAATAGAGACTTTTATGCGAACAATGTTAAGCTAATTTGGGATCATATACTGTCTGATTTAAAAAGATGGAATAATCTGAAATTACCAATAATGGCAAAGACTTCAGTTATTAAAATGAATGTACTCCCTAGAATATTATATATTTTTCGAGCTACTCAAGTCTCAATTTCTAGGAAATTCTTTAAACAACTTCATACGGAATTAAGTAGATTTGTATGGGCACCTAGGAAAACTAGAATATCTTATGATAAACTGATGACTCTGAAAAATAAGGGTGGTTTAGAATTACCGAATTTTGAAGCATATTATTTAATAATAAATGCTAATAGAATTCTAAGAGTGGTTAACTTTGACAAGTCCAGTACTAAATGGTCACCCAAGTGGTTGATTCTGAATTACAAACATGCTGTTAAATTGGGTATTAATTTTAAGGCATTACCTTTTTTAAATAAAGATACCTTTAAAATATACGCTTTGATGGAACATATTAGATTATATATAATATCAATACAAAACCTGTTTAAATCACTAAATCTCTTACAGTATATGATGACTTTCCAACCATTTCACAAGAGCCAGAATTTGAAAATCAGTAATCAATTGATAGATCTTAAAAAATTCCCACTTATAATTGATCTAACCATACTTGATTTATATCCCTTTCTTGGTATCTCAATACACGACATGTTAAGAGAGATGAGCCTTCCTAACTCTTATTTAATTATAATGAGACAATTAAAGGATCTTTCAATAACTTATTTTAGTAATTTTAAAATCAAAGAAGAAGACTTAACCATTTGTTCAAATTTATGGCAAACTCTTATGCAGGACTTCAAATATATAACGGCTTCATATAATTTGATAAAAGATGTGAAATATAATAACCAAATACTTTTATCCAAATGCTGGAAGGATAAACTATTACTGATTGATGATAATAAAATATTGAAAGCAATTAATTTAACTTTAAAATCAGTATCTCTTCAAAAGTTATTATTTACTCAGCTGATGATATTTAATAACGCTCATTACACTCGCCTCAGCTTACATAAATTCAACTCGAAAAATTCACCTAAATGTCCATATTGTATCGATCAAACCGCTGACCTTTTACACATGTCCTGGAGCTGTAAATGTATATTCAAACTTTGGAATTCTCTAAAAATTCAATTACAAAAAATGGGTTATCAGCAGTCCACACTTTCTTGGGAATTTATGATTCTTCATATTCCTCCGAATAACTTGAACAGATCCCAAATGATCATACTCATAAATATTTTCTTATTAATGAAGCTTTATATAGCTACAAATTGGCTGAATCCATCTTTGACTTCATGGGAAAACTTTAAAAGTGTAGCGATAAAACATATTTTAGCACATAAATTACTAATTAAAGATCATAAGAAAAATATAAATAATACAAAAATATGGGAGCAAATCTTTAACATTGTGTTAGCTTAATGTTCTAATCCACTTTTCCCCGGGAAGTACGTACTTAATATGGAGATTAGTATAGATAAACCTTATTTTGACGCTAGATCTTTTTTGTCTTTTTTTCTTTTTTAATACCTTTTTAGAATTTTATCTTAATGTATAATGATCTTATGTAACTGTTGGAAGCATTCATGTATATAATGTACATATGTTGTAGTATTGTATTACAATTGGAAAAGAATAAAGATTTATTATTGAAAAAAAAAAGCTTGTGAGGAAATCATTACTCTATTTTTGTTTTACTTGGATCGCTTGTCTGTGT
This sequence comes from Protopterus annectens, assembly GCF_019279795.1. Lineage (NCBI taxonomy): Eukaryota > Metazoa > Chordata > Ceratodontiformes > Protopteridae > Protopterus > Protopterus annectens. The sequence goes on from NC_056741.1 coordinate 315,856,957, forward strand.
ACTTAAAGGATTTTCGACTGGAAACAGACTGCCTGCCTTGCTTGGATTACTTTCGAATACTTAGTAATGCTATAGAATTATATATTTTCTATTATTACTTTTTAACTTGAGTTTACGTTCGCTACTTGTACTACTATTGTCTGATCTGATTATATACAGTGATTAACTAGAAATATATGGACTGAAAATCTTCCACACAGAGAAGTTTCTTACACTGTTATGTTGTCTTATTTCATTCTTCCTCAGTTACCCTCCCTGCCATCCCCCCTACCTGGTGCTCTAGAAGACCTGGAAAGAACTTTTTAGGAACTGCTTTTCCTGGTTTTTGAGCCTTTGGTTCTTAATGTATGCTCCTTTCTTTCTTTCTTTGCTCTCTATCAATTAATGGGACAGCAAACTATCTGAAGGAGTTAAGGGACGATGTATTATGAAAAGTGGGAGGAGTTTGAGACTTGGATCCTAGTATGAAAAAATGTGGCCGAGTCAGATCTATAACCTAACAGTGAGAAGGAATGACAGAAGGACCACACAGATACCAAGTTATGGTAAGTACATAACTAATAAATATGGCAACATTTAAATTTTCATTGGTTTATTTTTTAATTTCAAGATCCTCAAAACTTTTCCATTTTTACCCTAGCACTGTTGGTAATGGCTGGTATTCAGGAAAAAAATCTGCGCTAGTAGTAGTAGTACTGTGAAAGTATCCAAGCATGTTTTTCATATATAAAACTTTAGTAAAACAATTTCAAGCACATATTGCTGTCAAAGTTTGCTCTTTGAAATTCATCCATTTTGTATCTACTTTTTGCCTAGTAAGTATCAAGCAGTACCATTGTTTTGTAGAATGGTTCTACTGAGATGTTTTGATTGCTTTTTTTTCCATCAGGAGTATTATATCAGCATCTGAAATTTGAGTTTTCTTGCCTTCCAAAAGGCTGTGCTGTTAATTGGTTAGCATTATCTAGATAACTTAAAAAGCTTAGTTTACTCGTTTAGAGTTCAGTAGCAAAAGTGTGTTTTCTTATTCAAACCTTCCCGTCCATGACTTCGTAAGAAGCTAATTCTCTACATGTAATTTATACAAGCTTTTCTGTTTGCATCTTTATTACTTTAATTGCAAAAATATATCCTCTGTCGTAGTAGTCAACCTCAAAAGTCTTAAGATATATTTCAGCAAGCTTGCCATTGTAACCTTTAATCATGGTAAAATAATCAAATGAATTTTGCTAAGCATGCCATTCTATCCATTTGTTTCTTCACTATGCTGCACTTATTTGCCATTTCTAAATGTCATGTAGAACTTTTCTTCCTGGGCTTCCACTGAAAACAGGCAATACACCCAGATTGATTATTCTGGTTAGCAAAGGTGAAATAATGTTCAAACTAGTTGCATAAAATTAAAAACAAAAATAAGGCTTTTCAGACATTTTATTGGCCTGATTAGGATTCTTCTTTGAAGACTGACAAAGTAAAGTTAGACCTGTGAAAATATGATCAGTTTCCATTCATTTTGATACGTTTTGTCTGCGAGTTGCTTAAACTGATAGAGCTGCTTTCTCGTTAAGCTGTTCCATTTTGTTTTTTTTTTTTTGAGAAATCTGCTTGACCTGGCTTTTTTTCATTGGTTAATTTTTTCTTGAGTGATACTTCAATAGACAGACTATTTTTGTGGCTTTGTCTTTTCTGATAAGATTCAATGTGTGCAAAAAACTACAAGCACTTTTGGTGACTCCTTGCTGGTTATTTATCCCCCCCACTCTCCCATTCCTTTATCTGCTTTTTAAACTTGGTATTTTTTAAGCTGGCCACCCTCCCTGTAAATTGAGCTTTATAAGCTCCCCCGTTTCTATACCGCTGTTGATATTTTTAACTATTTATTTGCCTTTCCTTGTGCTTATTTAAAAAGAAGTGCATTTTGTCTCATTCCTTCTTCTACTTATTTTTACACAGAAGAGCTTGCTACAGTGTGAAAATACACTACTTATTTACTTTGAATTCATTATTTAGGTAGTTGTTGGATAAAGTAGTATATTTTTACACTGTAGCAAGCTCTTCTGCATTTTAAATAGAGGACGAAGGATTTTCATCTAGTGGCAGTGGGAAGTAGCTTGGTCTGTATAGTTTGTGGAAAACACACTAGAGATTCCTGAATGTAGTTTTATTGGCTGGAGGACTTGTTAATAAGCTTACCTTGTCTTTAGTGCTTTTATAAATTCATCACAGTTGAGTGGCTCTTGGCTCATTTCTACAAAGCGAAGTTTATTGAATAATCACTTTTATGAGGTATTTAAAGTACATTGCTGCTATCTTGAATTATTTATTAATTGCCTTTCCTTAAGTTAAAGTTTGTTTGCGGTGGCATTCACCCTTGACACTCTTCTTACTGTGCTTTTGCATTAGGAAGACTAGGATTATTCATGTAGTGGCAGTAGGAGTTTGTCTGGTCTATCTGAGAATGGAAGCAGACAAAAGAGCTCTGGGTGTAGTTGTTTTATTGGCCAGAGGGCTCAGTAATCAGTGTTCTGTATTTCCAGTGCTGGTATAAATTCAGCACATTTGCATGGAGCCGCTTGCCATGCCATTGTCCTGTACAGACACACACTTCTAAAAGCACATTTTGCCTTTAGAACTGTCCATAAAGTGGTAAATCAGTAAGTATATAGCAAATGCCTTCCACACTGACAAGCTTAAAGCAGCTAGTAGCACACTGAATGGCAATGCTGTTAAATTTAGTATTTTATAGCCTAATCTGCCTCCAACCCCCTCCCTAAAAATCATCCTTAATAGCCTTCTTTTAACTCCAGTATGCCACACCCTTCTAGCTCACCAATTCACAGACCAGACAACATGGATATGCAATTTCTCTACAGCCAGCCTGATAGATATGGGTATGTTGAGACAATGTAGCAGTTCTCATGTTTACTGACACCCACTTAATTGTTAAATTAACATATACAGTGCGCAAGAGGTGTACATACACCATGTCACTGAAGGCTAAACATTTGCATTTAAAGCACACTCAAGGTTGTCAAAACCATGCGCACAGCACTCCCCATGCATAGCACACAACTCACACAGACCAACATGCACTGAGACACTTAAATGTAATCTTCCTAAACAAAAAGACTTCCTAGAACACCCATCAAAACCCAAAAGCACTCAACAAAAGCAACACTTAACAACATACATACTGCCTCAATCAGTGAAGCCCCAAATACAAAGCCCATGGGGCAAGCAGAAACACTATCCAGGACTCTAGGCATAGGGGACTCTATTGTAAAGTGTACTGATGCCCCTCTAACCAGGCTGAACAAGGAGAAGATAATAGTTGGATCCCTGTCTGGAGCCAGGATCCATCAAATTATGCATTCACTCAAGTCACTGCACCACAGATACTAGTATGATTCCATCATAGTCCATATAGGTGTCAATGACCCGAGATGTACATCCCTAGACTAAATGAGGAGAGATATTATACATCTCTCTGACTGTGTGTCTCAGGCTGGTATGAGCCTGCCATTGAGCAGCAAATTACCTTCAACAAGAATGATGCCACAATATCAACAAAAGAGGATTGATTTTGACAATTGGCTGAGTTTCTAGTGTCATTCTAAGGGGATCCAATATTTGTAAGCATGGGGAAGACATGGTTAACAGACTATGTTGCATTGCCAGGGATGGTCTGTACCTGTCTCCTCTAGGCTTTCGAATACTGGCTAAAATTTTAGCCTTCCCTATAGAACCTTTTTAAGACACCTGAAAAATGCACTGCAGTTTAAAAAAAGACTCAAATCCCATTTATTGAATACAAAGCTATGCCTATTCACCAATCCTGGGTAAAGAATAGTTGAATAAAATCTTACCATAACATGAACAGAAGGCCGTCTCATGAGTTCCTTCCTGCACCCCCCCCCCTTGCTGTCTAACTCTATCCTCTCTTCTTCATTCTCATTATCTTCTCCACCCATCCTTTCTTTTGCAGTAACTAGTCTGACTCCGTCTCTGCCCCCAAAACATCCTCCAATTTTTCTCAATTAGTAACTGGTCTGTTATCTCTATTATTCTCTCTCCCTGATAATATAGTATTATTTACCTGTGTTCTCTCTCCATAGTTATGCCCATACATAAAGTTCTGTGGCAGATAGAAATATTAGTGTCTACTATCATTAGAAATGTGTAATGTGAGATTGTTCAATCTCGCCGTTTGTTCTTACACACGGGTTCGGAGCCGATCCTCGGCTCCGAGTCGGCCACATCACAAGCTCTGCATCTAAGAGAAGCTCGAGACTCAGTATGTATCCCATGATCCTCCCTGCTATACCTCAGATCTAGTTTGCCGCTGCAACAAGATCTCGTCAAGAGAGCTCGGGCCAGTAGAATTTTTTTTTCTATTTTGCTCATCTTTTGATAAGAGTTGTTCTATCTTTTATATAGAGATATAGTAGTAGTGTGTGTGTGTTTTTCTAGTAGTTAGCTGTTTTTTTTCTTATATGTATATATATATATATATATATATATATATATATATATATATATATATATATATTAGTGTTTACAGGCTTGTTATAGTTGGTTAGGCCTACTTTTTCTGTCAGGGCTCTGACAATAGTTTATTATTAGTACTTAGATTATATACTTACTAGTATTTTAGACTTTGTGTGCAGTGTTTCCATTATTATATATATACTCATATAGTTAGATAGTGTGTTGGTTTTTGAACTGTTGCTGCTTAGAGATGTCGGAAAAAGCTAAATCCGGTTTCAAGAGGTGTCAGTGTGGACAAAAAATGTCCATCACGGACAATCATGCTTCCTGCGTCTACTGTCTTGGCCCTCTCCACCTGCAGGAAGATTGTTCTATTTGCCACTCCTTCAGTGGAAGGGTCATGATGGAGAGGCGCAGGAAGCTGATAGACAGAGGCTTAATCAAGCCAGACTTTTTGGAAGCCTTGGAAAAGGCTGACCAAACTTCTAGGTCTTCGAAGGGGTTGAAGACGTCCAAAGAGTCAGAGCCCAGGTCCTCGGCTCCGAGCACCTCTTCCAAAGTTTGTTCGCCGGCTCCACAGACCTCGGGGCCGGGTATCGAACGGTTACCTTTGATCGAGCCCCAGGTCTTGGAACCGGTGTCGGAGCTGCCTCCACCGTCGATTCTTCGATCGGTGCCGTCTTCGGCCCCTTCGACCCATTCTTCTAGGCCTTTATCCAAAACTGACGTGGACCGTGTGGTACAGAAGTTTATGGAGAACACGGCTCTGTCCAAGCTAATTGCAGTTTCGTCCCAATTGGTGTCGAAACTGGAAGCCCTCCCTGTGTCTCTGACGGATCCTCTGAGTCCTATCCAGTCTTCAGAGCCAGGAGAAGATGAACTGATGATAGTGGAACCCTCTGTGCCGAAGCCTTCCACTGTGCGATCGGCACCGCTGACCTCGACGCCTTCGGAGCCTATCGAGGAGTCGCGGAGCCGACTGTCTCTCCTTGGTTCCGGGGTCGAGAGCCGTACCGAGTTTTCGGTCCCGACTCTCCCCCTCAGGGCCTCGGCACAGATCAGTTCAGCTCCGTCTTCTGGGTCGGACCCCCCAGGTCCCGGTCTCGGGGAGGCTTCCCGGTTCTTCGGATCCGGAGGATTCCTTGGCCCGTGGGCCGGGGGCTTTCGATCTTATGAGGAAGGTCTTGTCTGAGAAGACATCTATGTCATCCGAGTCATCATCTCCTTCCCCTAAAGGGCCGCGTTCTACTTCTGTGCCCGCGACCCCTCCCAAGCGTAGAGTCCCAACACCTCAGCTAGCCCCAGAGGGTGTCCCCTGTTCCTCGGAGGCTTCGCCAGATGCCCTCTCTGATGAGGTTCCAAGGAAAAGATTGTGCAAGAGGAGGCACATTGATTCCCCACAGGAATCTCTAACATCTGACACCGATTTGGATGAGGCAGAGCGGTCCCCACGTTCCCCCTCTGAGGATGTCTCATTTGCTGACATTCTGGAGATTTTAAGACAGAGGGGTGATTGGCAGTCACTTGCCCCCACTGAAGACGAATCGGTGTTGCTGAAGGCGTTTGGGACTCAACCTTCTACCTCCTGGGTGACCCCGCCCTTCGACGAGCTAATGGACCTAATAACTCGAAGGGCGTGGGAGACACCAGACACAGTGGAACCAGTACCTCGGAGACCGAACAAGTACATTACTGCCCCCAAGGACAAGACTTGTCTTACCAAAGGAGTCCCAGTCGATGCTATGGTGGTAGCGGCAGCCACAAAAAAGGAAATGTCCAAAGCATCTTCCTCTGTCCATCCTCCTAATAAGGATTCTAGGACTATGGACAGGTATGGGAAGCTCGTATTTAGCTCGGCGACCTTTTCCATTCGTTCGCTGAACTACCTGACGCATTTTACTCGACTTCAGAGGGATCTCATTAAAGAGTTGGGAGATACCCTCCAGGGTAACACAGATGCTGCTGTCTCGGACAAAGTGACAGCACAACTCAACACCCTCTCTTCAATAGTCAACTCGTCCATGAGGTTCATCTCCTATGCAGCCGAAGGTTCGAGTAGGGCTGCAGCCTCAGCGATTGCTCTACGTAGACAATCTTGGATGCGGCTGTGCTCCTTTGCGGAAACCTTTAAGTCTTCCTTTGCCAACGCCCCCTTTGATGGTGTCACCTTGTTTGGGCCCAAAGTAAAGGAGACTCTTACTCGGTGCGAGCTAGAAGGTAAGACCCTGTCTGCCGTAGGGGTCCATTTTTCCGCTCCGACTAGACCATACCCCAAAGGGCAGCAAGGTGGAAAAATGTGGTTCCGTAAGACTCAGGGATCTTACCAGGCCGCACAGAGTGATGCCCCCTCCAGAGGCAGGGGGGGTGGGGGGAAATGGATGATGCCGCCCAGACGGCAGAGGAGGTCCGCAGCATCAGGGCGACAGGGATACTGTCCTTGGCAAGCCCTTCCAGCACTCCTGAGTGAAGGCCCAACTGTCCTGCTCTGGAGGCAGTCAGGGGTCGCTTGGCTTTGTACCCGAAGGCCTGGCTGAACCTTACCTCAGATTCCTGGGTGCAAAGCGTAGTAACCAGAGGATACAACATTCCTTTTATGTCCATCCCCCCAGCACAAAAGAGATTTCCAGATGTTCCACCCCATCTGCGAAATCCAGCAGCCGTAGAAATTATAAAGCTGCTCGAAAAAAGAGTCATCCAACCAGTCCCAGCGGACCAGAGAGGATCCGGAACTTACTCAAGGTTCTTTTTAGTTCCAAAAAAGACAGGGGACTGGAGACCAATATTGGATCTCAGCAAACTCAACTCCTTCGTGAGGAAGGAGAAGTTCCGGATGGTCACGCTACAATCGATCCTTCCCTTTATACAGAAGGATGACTGGATGTGCTCAATAGATCTCCAGGACGCATACTACCACATCAAAATGGCCAGAGCGTCCAGAGATTACCTGCGCTTTCGGCTGGGAGCTAGTCATTTCCAATTTCGGGAGCTGCCCTTTGGTCTCATCTCAGCCCCCAGGGTGTTCACCAAATGCATGGCAGTAGTAGCATCTCACCTGAGACGGCTAGGATTCCGGGTGTTTCCGTATCTGGACGACTGGCTCCTTACCGCTACCACCGAGCATCGTCTTGTACAAGCCAGGGACTACACACTCAACCTCTGTTCCCATTTAGGTCTTTGTCAACTTCGAAAAGTCTACCTTATCGCCCTCACAGCGTATCTCATTTATAGGGGCAGAGTTGGATTCAACAGCAACGGTGTTAAAGCTTCCCCTGATACAGGTGTCAACTCTCAGGGATCAGATCGCTATTCTTCTACAGAGCAGAAAAGTCCCCGCTGCGCAGGTGTTGAAAGTCCTAGGCCTCATGGCAGCTTCTCTTATTGCAGTTCCTCTGGGCAGAATGCATATGAGGGTCCTACAGTGGCTGCTCTTCGTCCAGTGGTCGTTTCAGGAACTTCCCTTGACGCACAACATATTGATCATGGAGTCTTGCAAGCGGGATCTTCGATGGTGGATGAACAGTCAAGATCTGACAGTAGGTCGTCCCTTTGTCCTGCCCAGCCCTACAGCCACCGTAACCACGGACGCTTCCCTGATAGGGTGGGGGTGGGGGCTTTTTCAGGGAAGAACTGTCCAAGGAAAATGGTCCAAAACAGAATACAACCTGCACATCAATGTCCTGGAGTTGAGAGCAGTGTTTCTGGCGTTGCAACACTTTCATGAATCTTTGCCTCTGGGAACAATAGCAGTTCAGACGGACAATATGTCAGTGGTCTGGTACATAAACAAGCAAGGCGGAACCAGATCTTAGCCATTATGCAGATAGGCCCTGAGAATTTGGCAATAGGCAGCGTCCACATGTCGCTTTCTGATAGCAACGCACATCCCGGGGTCATCCAACGTCATTGCGGATAGGTTGAACAGAGAGCCATCCTGTTACCACACGAGTGGTCCCTGAAAATGCAAGTGGCGGAAAAGATTTTCCACAGATGGGGCCAGTCTTGCTGTGATCTATTTGCATTCCCCCTTGAATGCTAAATGCAGAAGCTACTTTGCCCTACTTCCCCCACCGGGGACAGTCTCCAGGGACGCTCTAGTGCACGATTGGCCCCCGGGTCTCCTGTACGCATTTACCCCTGTTCCTCTGATACACAAATTTCTTCAGAAAGCCAGGAACCTGGACAGGACAATCATCCTCATAGCACCATTTTGGCCTAGACAGATCTGGTTTCCCTTCCTTCGGTCCCATCTGATAGAGGAACCTTGTATTCTGGACCCAGTGCCAGACCTATTGACTCACTCGTCAGGAGTTCCTCATCCATCCCTTCAATCCCTCAAATTGACAGCTTGGCTGCTCCGCTTCCCTGTTTAGCCAGGTCGAACCTTTTGTCCTCTGCAGTAGTACAACACATTCTAATTTCTTCTCATAAAGCCTCCACCAGAAAGCTATACAGGAGCAAATGGAAGCGCTTTGTGTGTTGGGCATCAGATCATGGTATTGATCCTCTGGTAGCCCCGATACACGAAGTATTGGAGTTCTTATCCATTCTTTTTCATGAAGGGGCTTCTACATCTACCATAAGAGTACAGTTAGCGGCCATATCTAACTTCCATGTAGGTGGTTCTACTATTATGTCCCACAGGCTTTGTAAGGCCTTCATGAAGGGTACTTTCCATCTTCGCCCACCCATTCGAGAGCCAATTTTCCCATGGAACCTAAACTTGATGTTGTCCCAGCTTATGCTAGCGCCCTTCGAACCTGCGTCATCGTGTCCACTTAAGTTTTTGTCATGGAAGACTCTTTTTCTTATTGCTGTTACTTCAGCTTGAAGAATTTTAGAGCTACAGGCCTTGTCAGTGAGACCACCTTACATGATTTTCCATCAAGACCGTTTCCTTACGCACGAACCCATCGTTTCTCCCCAAAGTCTGTTCTCTGTTAAATATTAACCAATCTATAGAACTCCCTACGTTTTTCAAAAACCATTCAAATAAACTGGAATACATGTTGCACAAATTGGATGTGCATAGGCAACTGAGATTTTATCTAGACAGAACTAAAGTTTACAGAAAGTCTGATCAGCTGTTTGTGTCATTCGCAGACAGTAGGAAAGGCATGGTGGTATCAAAGGGTACCTTATCCAAGTGGCTATCGGAGTGCATCAATTTTGTTCATTCAGCTGCTAATCAACCACTACCTTTAAAACCTAAGGCTCATTCTACAAGAGCCATCTCTACTTCTTTAGCCCATGCAGCTCGATTACCGTTGGACACTATTTGTGCAGCAGCTACGTGGGCTAAGCCTCATACGTTTATCACGCATTACAAGGTGGACATGGCCTCTAAAGACAGTACTTCCTTTGGTTCCACTGTGCTCAGGAACGTTCTTCCGTGAGTCACCCAGGGTACCGGAGCTAGGGACGCTTACCGTGTGTAAGAACAAACGGCGAGATTGAACAATGTCACATAAAGAAGTTATGTCTTACCATAACGTTCCATGTGCATTGTTCATCTCGCCTTTGTTCTTACATCCCCTCCCTCCTTCCCCCACCACGTTCTGGAACAACTGGTATGACTAGAGTTTGGTTGGTCTATTCCTGAATGAGTTACAATATCCTCTCATTGTTAGGTGGCATTCTATCCTTATACATATATGTGTGTGAGTTTCCAGTGTCTCATTGCTTGATGTGTGATTGCGTAGGCGTTAGATACAGTTGACATTAGAGCGAGATAGTTTCTTGCAAACTAGATCTGAGGTATAGCAGGGAGGATCATGGGATACATACTGAGTCTCGAGCTTCTCTTAGATGCAGAGCTTGTGATGCGGCCGACTCGGAGCCGAGGATCGGCTCCGAACCCGTGTGTAAGAACAAAGGCGAGATGAACAATGCACATGGAACGTTATGGTAAGACATAACTTCTTTTTAACCTTGGTATATGTGTGTAAAATGGATGTATTTAGAACTCACTATGTATTACTCTCATCCATGTGTTACTTCTCTGGTGTAGTGTTATGAAATTTTGAACAATTGTTCTGTTGTAAATATGGAACTTTTCTCCTTGGGCCTCTGTTGAAAAAGGACCTTTGTCCAGTCTGACTTTCCTGCTAAACAAATGTAAACTGAATGAATGAATACCAAATTGTCAAACTTACCAACATAGGAAAAACATCTCCACTGAATCTCAGGGTGTTATTTTTCAATGTCAGGAGCCTAAATAAAAAGTTAAACTCCCTCCAAGCCCTCTTCACCCTAGAGAATATAAACATCTGTACAGTTATTGAGACATGGTTTAAAGCTTCAGAGTACTCCAGAAGTGCAAGGTTTCAGTGCCTTCCACACTTCAGACCAGTAGCTGCACAGACATGGACTAAGGGTGTAGGTATCTCGATATACATCAATGACAAGCATACCTCTAGGTTGGTTAAACAGGATGATGAGATGGAGTTTCTCCATGTGCAGGTCATCATAGATAAAATCCTGTACCATGTCCTAGCAAACTATAGGAAACCCTCTATGTTCCGTGAAACTCCTAGCAGATACTTAAACATATTGAAGACACTCACCATGCAACCTAATACCTTACTTATGGGGACTTTAGTTGTCCTATAGACTGGGAATTCTACATGGCCCCAAATCGGCAGGAACAGAGATTCTTGGATTTTGTAAATACAAATACCCTTAACCAGTTAGTGCACACACCCACTTAGAGGTTCCAACAGACTTGACCTCATACTCACAAATGCGGAAGAATGCTGCACCACATGCAATGTCACAATCTCCCTGGTAAAGTCTGACCATAAAGCTGTCTCTTTTGAAATCAAAATAATCTCTGTAAACCCAATAACAGGAACTATTCCAGGGCAACCTACCTTTTATTCCATGACAATTTGTCAAAATACAGTGACCCTCCAAATCCAGAAAACACAGCACCCTATGCAGAATTGTTCACAGAAACTTTATACAACTATGTCAGTGGCTACATCAAGGCTGCTGTACCTACCAAAAGTAAGCCCAAAACTAACTCCAAAAACAAAGCACCCTGGTGGCTTCCCATATTGAACTGGTTATACAACAAAAGAGAAAAATCATGGGCTAAAGTCAGAAAGGGTAACTCCCATAAATATAAGAACTCTCTCATCAAAATAAACAGGCGGCTAAGAGGACTGATTAAGTCCAGTAAATCCAATTTGAGGTCAAGATAGCGTCCCATCCAAAAGACAACCATAAGGCTGCCTTCACCTATGTCAGAAACCTCAAAGGCAGCACACAGTAGTTTGCTAAACTGGTGGTTAATGGTGCCGCATTCGCTGAGCCAGGCGATATAGCGAATATACTGGTTGACACATCCATTTCCATTTTTACCCCCCACTCACCCCCAGCCACCTCCCAAGAAATTCTTTCAGACTCAACTCCTCCAGCTATAAATAGAGAGCATGAATTTGCTGAGCTTGCTAAGGCTATCCCAGAATGCCTTCTGAATTGCCTAAACCATGACATGTCAGCCACTGGAGCTACTTTTTTAACTGTAGTCTTAGAATGGGCTTTATGTCATGAGAATGGAGAGCTGCAACAGTCATCCCTCATAAGGGTGGACCATCAGCAGATCCTGGAAACTACAGATTTATTAGTCTGACTAATCTGAAATGCAAATCCCATGAAAACAACTACTATTGAAATGTTCAGTAAAGATTGGCTTTGTCAAAGGAAGTAAATCTAAATGCAGGCAAACCGAGTTGAAAGCAGCTCAAGTAATAACCAAGAAACTCGTACCAGTGAAGCAATAAAGCCACGGGGTAATCCAACGCAGTTAATAGTAAACACAGTTTATTACCACAACCAAAGAAAAGAAAATAAAGACATAAACGTATTCAGCACTTCGTTTTCGTTTCACTTCATCAAATGTGGGCCATCTTCAAAACAACTCAATAAATAATGTGAAATAGTGACATCATAGGCCAATTAACCAATAATTGATTTAAAACCAGAAGTATTTAAAGCTATGACATGAATATTAAAATAGCCACATAAAGATTACATCCAAGATAAAATCTCCCAAAATATAGGTTAAAATATGTGTGAAAATACTATACATTAGATAAAAATTTAAAACATAAATGATTTAAAATTATTTTTTATACATCATATAAATGTGTATTAAAAAAGCACAATGAAATGCAACATAATTATGTTTCAATGGCAAGTGGATTGGAAAATTGAATTTCTACAACTTAGCTGCCCTTAATTTAAAAAGCGGAGCAAGTGACACATATTCATTTAACCCTGGCCTTTTATTGGCTTCAAAAGTGACTTGCCACCACGATTCTCTATATTCAATTAATTTCTCCCATATGCCCCCTCTTTTGTCCTTGATGATTTTTTCAGTTACATAAAACCTGAAAATTGCTTCTTTACATTCCAGGGTGAGTTTATATAAAGCATTGTTGTATTTCCTAGTCTGTATGTCATATGTGTGCTCATAAATCCTCTTCTTAAGCTTTCGTTCAGTTTTCCCTACATAGAACGCCTGGCACTCTTGGCATAAAGCTAGGTAAACCAAACCACTAGTTTCACAGTTGTGATAATTTTTACTCTTTAAAGTTTTATTTCTACTTTCCAAAAATAGTATGTTTATTACAAATTCACACTGCGAACATCTACCACACTTGAATGTTCCACATCTCTTGTTGTTGTTGCCTTAGTTTACCATAATTATTTCTTTGTAAATAATCTTTCAAATTTCTTCCTTTACTATATACCACTTTTACATTGTCCTTACTTATCATATCCAAATCAGTGAGGGCAAGGAATTTATTCCATTCCTTGTTAAAAATATTTTTCACCATACTCGAACAACCATTATATTCAAGAACTAGAGCCTTATTAAAACTTTGCCTTGTAACTGTCTTTCAATAATAATACATCAACATCTTGACCTAAAATAGGTCTGTATCTCCCACCCCTCTCTCCGTAATGACCTCCACTTCTACTGTCATCAAAAGACTATCAGGGTAACCCCTTTCTTTAAACATCTGTTTGAGGAAGACTAGTTCATCTAAATAATCTTGATCTTTTGAAGTCATACGACAAGATCTAATAAACTGGCCTTTTACTATGTTTTCCTTATAATGGAAAGGATGGGCACTATTAAAATGTAGGAATGAATTAAAATATGTATTTTTTCTATAAATTCTAGAATAATAAACATTATTTTCATTATAGATTTCAACATCTAAATATTGTAACTTATCTGGAGTAATTGAATGTAAATTTTAAAAAATCAGTACTCCTATTTAAAAATTCAATGAAGGCAAGCACATCATGTTCTAACCCAGTCCACAAGATACATATGTTATCAAGGAATCTTTTGTAAAGACACAGACAGTGTTTATACTGGGAACATAAGACGTACTTTTCCTCCCACTTGGCTAAAACCAAATTTGCATATGTAGGTGCGCATATTGTGCCCATCGCCACCCCTTTTATTTGATGGAAAAATTCTCCATTAAAATAAATAAAATTATACCTTAAACTAATTCAACCAACTGTAAAATTAAAGAACATTCATCATTTGACAAAGTCCCATCCTCATAAATAATTTCTTCTAATAATGTTAAACCTTGTTGTTGGGGTATACAAGAAAATAAATCTATAATATCAATAGTCAAAAACCCATGGTTCACATCAAATAATTCCTGTTTGAGGCTTCTTAACAGGTCCCAAGAATCCCTTAGGATAGTTTGTCTCTTTAGCCTCAGAGGTTTAAGTTTAGTGTCAACCAGTTTGGCTAGAGGCATAGTTTTTGAACCATCAACTGAGACTATTAACCTTAATGGTGGGTCCTTCTCATTCTTATGTATTTTGGGATGCCAAAGATGGTAGGAATCTTTGGCTTTCTCAACCTTTAGAAATGTTAAGGTTTTCTGATCAATAAGGCCTTCAATTGCCAGGTCTTCCAAGGCTGTGTCTATCCTACTATAGGAAATATTGACCTCATTCCTAGACACACATACATATTTATCGATGTCCCTTAACATTTCATTTATCTTGACCTCATAAGTCAATGTGTCCATTAGAACAGACCCCCCACCCTTGTCTGGTTTCGTTACTCTTATGGTTGGGTCATTCCTTAGTTCTTGCATAACGTTCCTGTCCTCTAAAGCCATGTTCTGACTATGTTTAAATTTGACATAATTATTCCTTATTTCCTTTTCTATCACATTTTCCAAATTTTTGATTTGGGGGTGGAGTGGAGGGTTAAATATGCTTTTCCTTGTTAAAATCGGGTTATTTTGTGTTTTAAACTGACTTGAAAATTAATTTTCCTCATGAACATTTTTATGTCCATTAATGTTTTTGCCAAATCTCCCTTTCTGTTTGGAATAAATTTAATACCCTTTGATAAAAGGGAAAAGTGTTCCTTTCTTAAAACCACATTACTTAAATTATATATAGTAAAACCAGCCCTTGTATATTTAAAAGGATTAAGAACACCCTGCCTAATAATATTGGTGTCTAAGTCGGGGTGGGTAGGTTTATCATTCATTAATATCTCCCCCTCCCCTGAAAATGTGAATTTTGATATTGTTTCCCTCTATTTGTGATCCTTTCAGATCTTCGTAGGGGGTGGGTACTCTGTTACATCGTCTGAATCAGTAGCTTCTTCACCTATTCGATTATGTTCACCATAATTAATATTGTTATTATTCATAGCTCCTCTAGCCAAATTGGTTGACACTAAACTTAAACCTTTGTGGCTAAAGAGACAAACTATCCTAAATGATTCTTGGGAACCTGTTAAAAAGCCTAAAGCAGGAATTATTCGATGTGAACCATGGGTTTTTGACTATTGATATTCTAGATTTATTTTTTTGTATACCCCAACAACAAGGTTTAACATTATTAGAAGAAATTATTTATGAGGATGGGACTTTGTCAAATGGTGAATGTTCTTTAATTTTACAGTTGGTTGAATTAGTTTTAAGGTATAATTATATTTATTTTAATGGAGACTTTTTCCATCAAATAAAAGGGGTGGCTATGGGCGCAATATGCGCACCTACATACGCGAATTTGGTTGTAGCCAAATGGAAGGAAAAGTATGTCTTATGTTCGCAGTATAAACACTGTTGGAGTCTTTACAAAAGATTCCTTGATAACATATGTATCTTGAGGACTGGGTTAGAACATGATGTGCTTGTCTTCATTGAATTTTTAAATATGAGTACTGATTTTTTAAAATTTACATTCAATTACTCCCCTAATAAGTTACAATATTTAGATGTTGAAATCTGTAATGAAAATAATGTTTATTATTCTAGAATTTATAGGAAAATACATATTGTAATTCATTCCTACATTTTAATAGTGCCCATCCTTTCCATTATAAGGAAAACATAGTAAAAGGCCAGTTTATTAGATCTTGTCATATGACTTCAAAAGATCAAGATTATTTAGATGAACTAGTCTTCCTCACACAGATGTTTAAAGAAAGGGGTTACCCTGATAGCCTTTTGATGAAAGTAGAAGTGGAGGTCATTAAGGAGAGCGGGGGAAGATACAGACCTATTTTAGGTCAAGATGTTGATGTAATATTATTGAAAGACAGTTACAAGACAGAAAGTTTTAATAAGGTTCTAGTTCTTGAATATAATGATAGTTTGAGTATGGTAAAAAATGTTTTTAACAAGGAATGGAATAAATTCCTTGCCCTCACTGATTTGGATATGATTAGTAAGGAAAATGTAAAAGTGGTATATAGTAACGGAAGAAATTTGAAAGATTATTTACAAAGTAGTAATTATGGTAAAGAAGGCAATAATAACAAGAGATGTGGAACATTCGTGTGGTAGATGTTCGCAGTATGAATTTGTAATAAAGATTTTTTTGGAAAATAGAAATAAAACCTTAGAGTAAAAATTATCACAACTGTGAAACTAGTGGTTTGGTTTACCTACCTTTATGCCAAATGTGCCAGGCGTTCTGTGTAGGGAAAACTGAACGAAAGCTTAAGAGGATTTATGAGCGCACATATGACATACAGACTAGGAAAGACAACAATGCTTTATATAAACACACCCTGGAATTTAAAGAAGCAATTTTCAGGTTTTATGTAATCGAAAAAATCAACAAGGAAAAAAGAGGGGGCATGTGGGAGGAATCATTTGAATATAGAGAATTGTGGTGGCAAGTCACTCTTGAAGCCAGTAAAAGGCCCAGGGTTAAATGAATATGTGTCACGTACTCTGCTTTTAAAATTAAGGGCAGCTAAGCTGTAGAAATTCAATTTTCCAATCCACTTGCCATTGAAACATAATTGTGTTGCATTTCATTGTGCTTTTTTATACATATATTAATATGATGTATAGAAACTAATTTTAAATTTTCATCTAACGTATAGTATTTTCACACATTTTAACCTATATTTTAGGGCATTTTATCTTAGGTTCATAGGTTCATACTAGGCTATCTGCCCTAGGGCATTTATAAGCCTAGCCAGAGTGTGTTTGGCTTTCGCCACCCATTTTAAATTAATTTTGCTATGCCCTTTTTCGAGGTTAGTATACTATGCCTCTGTCTAACAGTGACACAGAAGTGATACCCGGGGTAAACCTACGATCCCCCATCCACTCATCAAGATTCCTCTTGAAGAGAGTCAGTGAGGGACTCTGCCTAACGTGAACTGGGATTTTATTCCAGAGTGAAGGGAGCCTCTGGGTTATGAATCTGTCCCTCCAGCATGTCCTATTTATTTCAGTGCTGAGGTTCAAGTCTCTCGAGCGTAGCTCGATGGGATTTGGACTTTCTGAGGTGCAGCATGTCCATTAATTCCGTGTTGGACATGGCTTTATACGTCAGGCACAGTTCGCCTCTGAGCAGGTGGTATGCCACTGAGTAGAGCTGGAGTTTCTTTAACCGGGCAGCATATGGCATCTGTTTGAGCCCTTTGATCCTCTTGGTGAGGTACTTTTGGGGTCTTTCCAGTTGCTGCAGGTGTCTGGTAAGGTACATCCCAAAAGGCATTGTACTCAGTTATGGGCCTGATGAGGGATGAGTAAAGAGGCACGATGACCTCCCCTGATCTAGATGTGAATCCCTTCATGATTAGGTGGGCTGTATAAAATGTTTTTCTAACCACTTTGGCCACATGGTTGTCAAATGAGAGATTGCTATCAACTTGGGTCCCCAGGTCCTTAATTACTACTTCCATACTTAATGGATTACCACCTATGTGGTAATTTGTGGGCACTTTGTTTTTGCCAAAGGGGATGACTATACACTTTTTGGCGTTTAGCTTGAGGCCGTGGCTCTGGCACCAGTTGTCTGTTTCTATGAGGCCCTTTTGGAGGATGCTTGTGTCGGCTGGAGAGTCGATTATGGCGCCCAGTTTGCAGTCATCTGCAAACTTGGTCAGCCACAGTCCTTCCGTGTTGGCCTGTACCTCCGAGAGATATATATCGAACAAGAAAGGTCCCAGGACTGAGCCTTGTGGGACGCCACTTGTAACTGGTTTGGAGTCTGACATGGCTTTAGCAATTCTAACCATGTGGGTTCTGTCCTTGAGCCAGTTTGCAACCCATCTAGTGACATAGGGGTTTATATTTAAGCTGGTGAGCTTATCTATAATGCCCGCGTGGGGTATTGTATCGAAGGCTTTTGCGAGGTCCAGGTAGGCTGTGTGGACCACCTTCCCCTCGTCAATGGCCTTGCTGACTGTTTCAAAGAAATCGACCAGGTTTAAGAGGCAGGATCTGCCCTTAACAAAGCCAAACTGGGTAGGATCCAGTGTCTGTAGGTCCCCAATATCTTTATTTATGAGGTCCATGATGATCCTTTCCATAGCTTTGCAGACTAAGCTAGTCAGGCTTATGGGGCGATAGTTTCCAGGATCCGTTGAGGCACCACCTTTGTGGAGAGGGACCACTATTGCTGTACGCCATTCTTTGGGTACATATCCTGTAGTAAGGCTGAGATTGAACAGTAGTTTTATGTTTGGGTTTAGCTCTTCTTGGAGTTCATGTAGGACGCAGCCCGGGACACAGTCTGGTCCCATTGATGCTGTGTTTTTTGCTTTGGAGAGGGCGGCTTTTACCTGAGCATCTGA
The DNA here is from genome assembly GCF_019279795.1 of Protopterus annectens. NCBI lineage: Eukaryota > Metazoa > Chordata > Ceratodontiformes > Protopteridae > Protopterus > Protopterus annectens. The sequence goes on from NC_056741.1 coordinate 315,875,546, forward strand.
GATGTCAGGGGGGGCAGCACTCTGCTGGGATAGATATTTGCCCTTTTGGTAGGGGTTTGCTGAACCTGTCAGCTAGGATGTTGGCAATGTCTGTGGGTTTGGTGTATTTTTTGTCATTTTGGACTAATTCTGAGCATATCTGGGAATTCCCACCCAGGTTCCTAACATAACTAAATAAAGCCTTGTGATTATCCTTAGTGTCCTGTGCAGTTTTTCTCTCGAAGCTGGCCTTAGACGATTTTATGAGTGCCCGTAGTTTTTTGCTAATACTGATCAGCGATGCCTTCCCTTTTGGGGATTTTGCTCTATCATGTAGTAGCTTCTTCCTCCTATTGTATAGTTTGTTTATAGCTGGGGTCCACCAGACAGGACGTCTGCCTTTGGAGGATTGGGTCTCGGTTTTATTTGGGATTGCATGATCCATGCATTCCTGAAGGTGTTCATAGAATGTGTTTATAAAGGATTCTGCGGTCTGGGCCATATTTCCCACAGGCCCGGGGGCTTTGAAGGATTCCACCTCGGTTTTGAGGAGTGTGAAATTTGCTTTAGAGAAGTTTTTCACTGTGGTTTTCTGGGCAGGGGGTGGGGTTGGGATGTGAATATCCAGTGAGATTAGTTTATGATCTGATTTTACCAGTGAGGGATACACTTCTGGTCTGGAGCGTTGGTGATGATCAAGTCCAGTATGTTTTCCCCTCTTGTGGGAGTGGTAACAAGTTGTTCCATAGCATTTGAGTTTATAAATTCTAGGAACCTTTGGGCTAGGGTGTTGGAGCTAGAGTAATGCTCCCAGTCTATGTTTGGGTAGTTGAAGTCACCCAATATAATGGTGTTTGGAGAGACCTTCATATTTTCCAGTGTTGTCAGGAAGGCCGAGTGGGGTTCCTGGGTTTGGGAGGGTGGTCTGTAGCAGGCTATAAACTGGAAGGCAGTTTTACCCACTGTTAGTTGCACATGGATAGTCTCTGATGCTTCGTGCTGTGCCACCAACCTGGAGGTGTGGGTATCTTTGACAAATATTTATACTCCCCCTCCTTTTGTGGTTCGGTCCAAGTTTTGGGTCTGAAAAGCATGGTATGAGGTATAACCTGGTAGTGCTGGGGTGCTCTCGGGAGCCTTGAACCAGGTTTCTGTTACTGCACAGATATCGACGTTCTCCATGCTAAGGAGAGTTTCGAGTGCGTGCATCTTGAGGTTTAGACTTCTGGTGTTAAGTAGCATTACTCTTAGTTTCTTATCCCTTGTGATACATATGGAGGTGGGTTTGTCTTTTGAGCCTTGCCTAAAAAAGGCACTATGGGGGTAGCAAGAGCCTTTGCCAATATCCGAAAGCCCAGGGGTGATAGGTGCAAGCCGTCCCTAGTGAAGCATCGTGGCTTGTCGAGCATGTCATCCCAGGCTGACAGGCATTGGATCCCCTTTGAATTACACCAATGCTTAAGCCAATTGTTGAAATTGATCATCTTGTCTTCATATTGTGGCATCATTCTTGGTGAGGGTAAGATACTACTCAAGGTCAGGGTCATACTGGCCTGGGCTACATGCTCAGAGAGCTCCTCTATGTCTCTTTTCATGTAGTTCAGGGAGGTACGTCTCAGGTCATTCACACCAGGATGGACAATGACTGAGTCATATTTGTACTTGCCTTGGAGTGACCTGAGTGCTTGTGTTATGTGGCGGATCCTAGCGCCCGACAGGCAGCTCACCGTGACCTTCTCCTTGTTCAGCCTGGTGAGTGGGACGTCAGTGTGTTGTTTAGCCTTAAGGGCTGTGACTGTTCGGCACACTGGCTTTGTGAGCTATGTGTTGCACGTGTTTTGTTTTGGGGTAGCGGTTGCTTGGGTGTCTGCTCTGGAGGTCTCTGCTGCTTAGGCAGATTTTTATTTAGAGCCTCCGAGTATGTTTTTGTTTGTTTGTGTTTGGTTTGCTGTCGTGGTAGGTCTGTGTGAGACTGGAATTGTAGTGAGTGTGGTTTCCTTCTCCTCCTGACTGGTTACGCCAGTACTGAGTTGAGAGAGCTCAGCCTCCAGCCTGGCTATACGGTTGCATCCCTCACATGTGTTGGAATTTGTTGGGAGGAGGAGAGGGTTGGCTGTGTACATGAGGCAGCTGCAACACTTGGAAGTAATCTTTATATGGCTATTTTAATATTCATGTCATAGCTTTAAATACTTCTTGTTTTAAATCAGTTATTGGTTAATTGGCCTTTGATGTCACTATTTCACATTATTTATTGAGTTATTTTGAAGCTGGTCCACATCTGATGAAGTAAGTGAAACGAAAGCGAAGTGCTGAATACGTTTGTCTTTATTTTATTTTCTTTGGTTGTGGTAATAAACTGTGTTTTCTATTATTTTATTTATTTATTTATTTTATTTTACATTTGTCGACCGGGCTAGTCTAACTGGATATATTTCCATTTTCAGTAGAGGCCCGGGGAGAAAAGCTCCAACATAGCACAAAATGAAATATACAATTGTATAACAAATAAAGTAATAGGTATTTGGAATAAAGAGGTTATAAAAAGTACAATACTAAGAAGGTGAATATAAAGTCATATAACAGTCGTGATCGTTTGATAAGAGAGATACACTAGAGTTCATTGTTAGTTAACATAAATACTTGTGGTTTACAATGACCAGTTTTTAGCATACAGAGGGGTATGTAGAGTATGATTATGTATCCATAGGCAGTATGAAGTTAAAAATAGGAAAGGTAGTAGATTAATCCGGGTTAGTGCAGGGACATAACCAGAGTGATTTTAGGTGACTTGAGTTTTTGCTTAGAGTGACAATGAAGGTAGTAGTGTTAGATCGGTAGGTAGAAGTTTCCAGTGTTTCCCAGCAGTATTGGAGAATAGGCTGTCGTCTGAAAAGTTATTGGACTTACTTATGCTAGCACGTAGTAGTTTACTCGAAGAGCGTAGGGAATTAAGATTATTATAAGGAGTAATGAGGTTAGCAAGTATTGGAGTATTATTTGGTTGGTAAAAGATTTTATGAGCAATGGTGAGTTGGGGAAAAGTTAGCACGTTAGGGAATTCAAGCCAGTCTAGCTGCTTTTGATTCAGACAGTGGTGTGTTCGAAATGCATTACCAGTGGCAAATCTGGCAGTATTGTTATAGGAGTTAGATAGTTTGAGAAGATTATTTTTCTTTAGATTAGTATAAATAGGAGAAGCATAGAGAAGAGTTGAGATTAAGTGAGAGAGTGGGCAATGGTGGTTCTAGCTATGGGAGTTAAGAAGGGTTTGATTCGATATAAGGAGCCCATTTTTCTGTTCACTGTTTGAATAGTATTATTTATATGAATAGTATTATTTATATGGTTATCGAAGTTGAGGTTGTTGTCAATTGTGACTCCTAATAGTTTGGTAGTAGGATCGGGAAAGATGAGGGTACCATTGTTAGATTTAATAGAGAAGTTTATAGGAGAGGACCTGTTGGTAGGTGTGAAGATTTTAACTGCGTAGATTACCCCGTGGCTTTATTGCTTCGCTGGTATGAGTTTCTTGGTTATTACTTTGTCAAAGAAAGGTCATATCTACTGAACCTGGTTGACTTCTTTGAGAAGGTCACCAAACAGAGGATGATGATAAAACAGTGCATACTCCCTACCTTGACCTGGCTAAGTTATTTGATAAAGTACATCATTTTGTCATTAACAGATTTATAAAATTAGGCCTAAACTCCTATATAACATGCTGGATAGCCAGATGACTCACAGATGGGACCCAGGAAATTAGTATTGGTGAGACCACATCCTCAAAGAGGCCAGTCACTAGTAGAGTCCCTCAAGGCTCTGTGCTGAACCTGCTCTCCTTTGGCATCTACTTCTCAGAAGATAAAGCTACTGCTAAAGGATTCTGCTTGACCAGTTTGGCAGATGTTTGCAGACTGGGAGCAACATAAACAGGACATGTTGGAAAGAAGTGCGTATCTCAGAGAATTCCTTTTCTATAGAACAAGCTCCCCAGCTATGTGAATTAAAGTCCCCTCCCTAACCCTATTTAAGCGTAATTTGGACCACTGGATGGGAAATCAAGAATTCACCCCTAACCTGGCACCCATATCTCTGATGGACAGAAACGGTCAGTAAATCATGTCATCACCAACAATCACCCCTATATAAATGTCTGAAACATATAAATGGGACATATTTGGGTTGCATGGCTAGGTTTATAAAGGCCCTAGTGGTTGTTAGCCTAGTGTGCACCTATAAACCTATGCAAAACTGATGTCCTTCTAGTCACATGTTGCAGTATTCTGTACAGTTGGGTTTTCTCTTCATGCTACCCGAACGTCCGGGCAGTATGCAAAAGTTTGCAGTCACTGCATGGTGTGTGAGACGTCTGACATGGCTAGCAAAGTGTGGGCCATAAAAGTGATGTCTCCGTGCCCCAGACTTCAGAACGTCGCTGCTGCCATTCGAATGTCAGGTGTTCCTGCCTTCCTGGCCATTGGATCTTCAAAAAACTCAGATAAGTACTCCGTTGGGGAACCTTTATTTTAGTCATTGCATGTTAGTGCTTGTCCATGTCATCCAGAAAAGGCAAGTGTAAGTGCGGCCGTCAGATACCCCACAAAAACGCCCATGACCTGTGTCTACTCTGTTTAGGAAAGTCATATGACTACAAGGCCTGCCCTATCTGCCAGGCCTTTGTATGCAAGACCTTATGTAGCAGACTTTACACGCTCAACCTATATCTTGAGAACCAACGTCCAAAATAGCTAGCGCTAGGTATGGAGGGACCTTCTGACTTGCCTGCTGAACCACCAAATGAAAAGGCCAAGACCACAAGGCCTGTTACTGTTACTGCACCTCCGCTGTTTGACACTCATCCTGTGGCTGATGGCCTGGATGAACGCGCGGGTTCAACCATTACTGGTATAGCATGTACTGTGATGGAAACTGTAGAACCTTTTGTGGAAGGCACGGCTCTACGGACATTTGGCTCTGACGCCGGGGGGGGGGGGCAAGGCTCTTGGCATATCAGCCGGATCCCTCCACTCCTTCTCAGTCGTCTGGTCCTAGGCCTTCTCGTGAAAAGAAAGAGAAGAGAAAGCATACCTATCCTGTTAGGGAAAGTCTACCAGATTGGCAGGCTTTTTCACAAAGCCTGTTTAATGCTTTTATGGCCTTGTGGCTTACTGCTCCAGGGATTTCCACAATCCGTCCTCCAGTACTGAGCCCTAGGCCTCAGACCTCAGAACCCTCACAGGTGGAAGAGGAGGAGTACTCAGATTCTTCCTCAGAAGAATCCCTCTCTTGCACCTCCCAACTCCCTCCATCCCTTGGGTATGCCTCTCCGGAGGAAGAATCTGCTGAAGCTGATTCCCCAGCAGAAGATTTCACCTCATAGCAAAGATGAAAGAGCATTTAAAGTGGGACTCACCTGAAATGGCTGAGGTACAAAAGCAATACTATGAGCTCCTCCAGATATATTCCCCAGCTGCCACATCTGTTCCTCCTATACCTTTTTTGATGCTTTCTGTACAGCATCCATGAATCCAGACGTTCAACCTCCAGCCCCCCGCACTCCTGATAGATTTTATATGGTTCCTGAGACTGCTAAATTCCTGGCAAAATGCCCAGCTGCGGACCCAGCCACCATCTCAGTCTCTGCTGACAAGGCTTGAAAATTACTGCCCTCTACTACCCTCCTCCCTGCTAACAAGGACAGCAAGGCCATGGAGTGTTAGGGCAAAAAGGTGTACACATCTGCAACTCTGGTTTTCAGGGCAATCAATTACCAGACACACGTCTAAATATGCATTGGCCCTTTTAGAGAAAATTTCTAAACAGCTTTTGGATATCTCTGACTCTCCAGCCAAAGCTCAACTGTCCTCCCTGTTTCCCCTGACCTCTCAAGTTATCAGGCACTCTGATCAGGTCAGCTGTGATGCTGCTGAGGCCTCAGCTAGGTCGGCAGCATCAGCCTCTGCCCTAAGAAGGTATTCCTGGTTATGCCTCCAGCCTTTACCAGATGATTTTAGGGCTAAGCTAGTAGATGCACCCTTACAGTTCAGCCCTATTTGGATCCAAGGTTGCAGACTTGTTTAAGACCTTGCAACAAAAAGGTAAGGAGTTGCAAGACTTAAAGCATCTGTTTGTATCCCCAATTCCCAAGTTTCAAAGGAATTATCCATCCAAAACTCAGTTTATCAGGAAGCATTCAGGTCCTGCTTCCTCTTCCAGACCAAGAAAAGCTGCCAGGAAACATTCCACTCCTGCCAAGACTTACCCCATCTACCAGCCAGAGGGCACCCTTTCAAGACAGGACAGGGTAGTGTGTGACTACCTGCCAATCTTGGAAGCCCCCCCGTCCCTCTCTCCTTACAACTCTCACTGTCTCTAGGTCTGGAGACACTTCACTTCAGACAAGTTGGTACTTTCAGTAATAAAAAGGGGGTACTTCATAACCTGGATTTCCCCCTCAAAGAGAAGGGGAATTCCCCAGTCTCCAAAAGAGCAGCTTCATCTCTTACAACCAGTTCTGGACAACCTTATGGCCCAAGGTACCATCCAGCCTGTCCCACAGTCTGCAGTGGGAAAAGGCTTTTACTCCAGGATCTTCCTAATGCCAAGAAAAGATGGGCCCTGGAGGCCAATTTTAGACCTCTGCCGTCTGAACCTCTTCCTGCATGTATCCACATTCAGAATGATTACTTTGCCAACTCTTTCCCCTCTGATCCTGCCTCAAGGGTTCATGGCCACCTTGGACATCAAGGATGCCTACCTCTACATCCCCATAAGGCCCAGCTTCAGGAGTTTACTCCATTTCTCAGTGGCCTCCTCTCCCTGTCAATTTTCGGCCTTGCCCTTTGGTCTTTCCACAGTACCCAGAGTCTTCATCAAATGTCTGGCACGAGTGATTGCCTTCTGCAGGACTCAAGGGATCCAAATCTTTGCTTAATTAGATGACCTACTCATCTAGGCAGACTGCATACAGTTCCTCCTGCTTCATTTGCAGAAAACCAGCCCCTAGAGTTTGAGATAAAACTACCCAAAATCCCACCTGGACTCTACCCAGGAGATAGTCTTCCTGGGGTGCAGGAGTCAGACAGACATCATGAAAGCTTTCCTTCTACCCCAAAAGGTAGAAAGCCTGACACAGTAACTACTTTTGGTACTTCAAACCGAGGAAATGTCGGCAAGGCAATATGTCAGCTCCTGGACTTACATGGCTTCCACTGTACCTATGCTGCCTTTAGCAAGGCTTCACATGAGCAAACTGCAGTGGTACCTCAGGTCTGTTTGGACGCATCATTTCCACCCCCTGGAGTACAGGGTACCCCTCTTGCCCCTGCCTCAAGCAGGAGATCCATTGGTGGCTGACCCAGGTGAAGGTAAATCCCGTGTCTTCCACTCCAACCCCCTCCACCAACACAGGTAGTGTACACAGACGCCTCAGACCTTGGTTGGAGAGCAATGCTGGGTCTCAGAAAAGTGCAGTGTGTTTGGCCAGAACTGCAAAGGGAAGATCACATCAGTGTAAGAGAAATGAGAGCAATACTACTGGCCTTGAAGGCCTTTTAGACCAGGCTACAACAGTGACCCCTAAAGCTTTTCACAGACAATACCACAGTGCTGTGGTATCTCAACAAGCAAGGGGGAACCAAATTTTACTTACTTTGCAGACTAGCTCTCCTTGTGTGGGATCTGGCCACCAGTCAGGGAGTTACTCTTCAAGCATTATACATCCCTTCCCAACAGAACTGTCAGGCAGCTTCCCTCAGCAGGTCCATGACAATGTCTCATGGATAGATGCTACACAGGGATGTCTTCCTGGACCTTGTGGATGGAGTACACCTCAAATAGACCTGTTTCCTCCACCATGAACAGACAGCTTTCCTCCTTCTGCACCAGACTGCCAGAACCTCTGGCAATGGCAACAGATGCCTTTTCAGTCTCCTGGAAGGGGATGTTTCTCCATACACCACCCCCCTCTGCCTTCCCTGCTCAGAAAGTCCTGCTGAAGATACACCAAGACAGGCCAAAAATCTTGTCTTTGCCAATAGGGAGTCACCAGCAGCATTGATTCCCCCATCTCCTGCAGTTAGCCAAGGGCAATCACCACAAGTTAACCCTCAGAGTGGACCTTCTCACACACGACAAGGGAACCCAAATCCACCCACATTGGCAATCTCTACACCTCACCTTGTGGGTGATAGGAGTTGATCCCTTTCAGACATCTATACAACAAGGATGTGCTCACTGTTCTGCAGGAGGCCAGGGAACCTAATACCAGGAGATTGAATGTATCCAAGTGGAAAAGATTCTCCATATGGTGTTTTATAAGGCAGTTGGACCCATTGCAAAGTGAGGTCTCCCTAGTGCTGTCTTACCTATGTGACCTTTTGCAGACAGGATTAGCATTCTCCTCCATTAAAGCCCATTTGTCTGCCATTTCTGCCTGCCTACCTACCTCTGAACCCCCCCCTTAGCTACCAGATTGCCTGCAAAACTGTTCCTTAAGGGGGTACTTCACCTCAGACCACCAAGGAAGCCCCTTCCACCTCCATGGGACCTGAACTGTGTTTTAGAGAAGCTCACACTCCCTCCCTTGGAGGCAGCACCCAGCTTCCCTAAAACACTGCAAATGGAAGACTGTTCTGCTGGTGGCCTTGACCTCCACTAGAAGAGTTTGAGTTACAAGCTCTCATGGCTATTCCACCCTTCCTTATCTTCCACAGAGATAGGGTAACCCTCAGAACCAACCCATCCTTCATGCCAAAAGTGGTCAATGACCTTTCCTTAAACCAAGCCATCCACCCACCCACTTTCTTTCCCAACCCACAGGGAGACAATGAGAGAGTACTTTGTTCCCTTGATGTGCACAGACAGCTCAGATTCAGTCTTTACAAAGCCAAGCCCATCAGACATTCTGATTAATTATCTCCTTCCACCCGAGGGCCCTGGGGAAAGCAGTAACTAAGCAAACCATTTCAGCCTGGATTTCCAGGGCTATTAGCTTTTGCTACACACACCATGGGGAAACCCTTACAAGGCAGTGTTAAAGCACATTCCACTAGGGCATTGGCTTTATCTGGAGCCTTCAAAGGCCTGGACACTTCTACTATTCTTGAAGCACCCACTTGGTCTTTTGTGTACACTTTCATAAAGCATTACAAATTAGACCAGATTTCCAAGTCCAGGGCTGGATTTGCCAGGGCTATCCTCCATGGATTCCTGGAGAATTCTACTAGGCCACCACCCCCTTTCTCACAGTGAGCTTTGGCACTCACCCAACTGTACATAATACTGCAGCATGTGAATAGAAGGACATAGAAAAGTTGTGTAAAATCTTAGCATAACCATAGATGTCCTTCTCTTCCATGTTGCAGTATTCCTTCCCTCCCACCTACTCCTCCTGATATTAGGCATTTCCCTTCTTGGATGGCACAGGACTTGGCACTACCTTCTCTGGGACTGGCTCTGAGTGAGGCGCTCAGTTCTGAAGTCTAGTGCATGCTGACGTCACTTCTATGGCCCAAGGTCTGCTAGCCATGTTAGACCTCCCATGCACCATGCAGTGACTGCAAACTTTTGTATATTGGCCAGACGTTCAGGTAGCAAGAGGAGAAAACCGAACTGTACAGAATACTGCAACATGGAAGAGAAGGACATCTATGGCTATGGTAAGATTTTATACAACTTTTCTTCAGTGTTATAGCAAATTATTTTTCCTGGCAGCAGTGCATTTTATATTTTGAGTTGAACTGTACAAAATAATGCATTACAGTATATAATGCTGTGTATTTTAGTAAGGTTCTATTTAACAACTTAGTGGGCTAATCTACAAAAGATTTTCCTCTTATCGTAATCAACCCCTTTTTATCTGAGAGCAAGGTGTCATGCCAAGTCTTGCCACTTCCATTGATTGAGTGCCACCATTCTAGATTTTTTTAGAAGTCATTCTCCACTGTCACAGGTCTTTTCTCATGCAGTTCATGTATCTCTTGGCAGGATGCTGTCATCTGCTCTTGCTTTCTTCCTGTATGTTTAAAATCTGTTTTACCAAATTGTATTCTACTTTCCTGCACGTCACTAAATCACTAGATTGTTTTCCTTAATCACTGTAAGTGGGACTGCTTTGGCTTCAGCTCTGTACACCATTCGTCATGTCTCCCATAGTGTACATCTGTACCCATCTAAGACACTTCACCTCCACCACCACAAACTTCAGTTGCTCTGATTCCACTGCCCAGGTTTTTGTGTGATACAGAGCACTGGTTGCAACACTTTTGTACGCATTATTTTTCAGCTTCTTTTACTATAAAATTCTGCCTTTGACACTTTGCACCATTTGGCTGCAGTACCTCTGATTTTAGTTTTGACATTCTTGTTCAGATTTCAGTTCTTCCTTACAATGCCTCCTAAATACCTTGAAAATGTTAACCTGTTCCACTGTTTTCCCTTCTTTCTGAATTTACAGATTACACTGATTTCTCCCATATTCTGTCATGTCCACTTTTCTGTGTGCATGCCTTCAAGCTGTCTCCTAAGTTAAAGAAAAAAATTACTGACTGGAAAGCATCATGGGGAAATTTACATCAAATTATCATTGACATGTCCGAACTTGGACTTGGATGTTTTCAATTTATCCTGGTATTGCACTTGAATTTGTCAGTCTGTGTTTTTAGTGCTCTGCAGATTGCTTAGTTAGGTTTTTCTTGTTTAACTAGTGAAAATTCTTTTGTATTTGGTTATCTTAAGGATTTGTCTTTTTAATTTTGTTACACATTTAAAAAAGATAAAAATAAATGATAATTGTTTGACTGCAGTTGTAGAACTACATTTATTTAACTCGTCTTGACTTGTATGTTTTCATTTCTTTTCTTTTTTATAACTGAAACTAATGTACTATTTATTTTATCTTCACTGTAGGGCATAAAAAGCCAATGACTGCATCAGGGAAGGAGTTGGAGTGGGCAGAGATGGCATGTCATCGGTGCCTGGTCTATCTTGGAGATCTTGGTAAGGACTTGGAAATAGGTTTGTTTATGTGGATGAGAATACAGACAGAAGGTTGTGATAAAATAGAATATAGAAGTATGATGGCCAGTAAGTATTGCTTGGCTTGTCCAATATTCTATTTCCTTGCCTGCTGGATAAGTTAGATGCCCTTCCCTTTTAACAGTAATATATGTAGCCCATGCATTTTATTTTATTTTGAATTTGTTAACCAGGGTAGAGCACTGATCTCATTGGACCAATTTCTGTCTCAGTCAGGGGAAAACACAATATATACGTGAAATTATATACAGAGTGAATGACAAATTGTAATATATATACATATATTCTACACAAAGTGAATATTCATGAGTTTTTCACTGTTCTACTCCCATTCCCTTTTTAAGGTGTTTTCATAGGATCATAGAAGGTGGCTAGGTTAATGGCCCTGGGGCCCTTACAAGCCTAGCCAAGAGTTTATCCCCAAAAAAGAAACCTGTCAGCACCTGCCATTCCAGTCAATGAGGGACAAAGGTGGAACCCCTGGGACAAATTTATGGTTTCCCATCCACTCATCAAGATTACATTTGAAGAGGGCCAGTGAGGTACTCTGACATGTATGGGAAGTCTATTCCAGAGACAGGGCAGCCTCTGAGAGACTTGTCTCTCCAGCAGGTTTTGTTGATGTTGATGTTGCATATTAGATTTAGGGCTATCGAGCTGGTAATGCACGAGGAGTTAAACTTACGGATGTGGAGCATCTCTCGTAGGGAAGGGTCCAATATTGCGTTGTAGGCAAGACACAGATCACCTCTGAGCAATCTGTATGATACTGACTAGAGTGATAATGATTTAAGCCTGTCCGCATAGGATAGGTGTTGGAGGCCATGGATTCTCTTTGAGAGGTATTTCTGTGGCCTTTCTAGTTGGTGCAGGTGTTTGGAGAGGTACATATCAAACGGGGCATTATACTCAATCGTAGGTCTAATAACGGAGGGGTACAGAGAGGTAAATAACCTCCTTTTTTCTGGATGCAATCCCTTTATTTATAAGATGAACCAAGTAAAAGGCTTTTCTGGCCACAGCTGCCACATGATTGTCAAATGTGAGATTGTTGTCAACCTGAGTACCCAGGTCTCTCTCCACAGGTTGTGTGCTTAGGAGGTTGCCATTGATGTGGCAATGAGTAGGGGCAGTGTTTTTGCCGAACGATATGATAATACATTTTTTTGCATTTAACTTAAGGCCATGACTTTGGCACCAGTTATTTGTAGCTGTGAGACCTTCTTGCAGTATGTTAATATCAATTGGGGAGTGAATGACAGCACCCAACTTTACAGTCATCTGCAAACTTGGTCAGACACAGGCCCTTTATTTTTGCCTGGACCTCTGAGAAGTATATGCCAAACAGTAGGGGTCCCAGAACAGATAACTGGGGAACACCACTAGTGACAGGTTTGCTGTCGGAGGTAGCAGCACCTATTTTGACCTTGTGGGTCCTGTCTGTGAGCCAGTTGGTCACCCATCTGACTAGATGGGGATTAACACCAAGTTGTGTTAACTTTTTGATGATGCCCGAGTGGGGGATTGTGTCAAACTCCTTGGCTAGGTCAAGGTAAGCTGTATGTACTGACTTTCCCTCATCCAAGGCCTTGGTGATGGTCTCAAAGACGTCAGCTAGGTGCACTAGGCAAGATCTGCCACTGACAAATCCAAATTGGGTGGGGTCAAGTGCTTAGAGATTGCCTATGTCCTTGTATATGAGATCAATTATAATAATACTACTCTCTATGACTTTACAGATCAGACATGTCAAGCTGATGGGGTGATAGTTTCCTGGGTCAGTAGTGGCACCACCTTTGTGCAAAGGGATGGCTATGGCAGTTCTCACTCTGCTGGAATGAAGCCTGTAGTTAGGCTGTGGGTGAATAGGGTGCTCAATGGCGAAGCTAGTTCTTGCTGGAGATGGTGCAGAATACAGCCATGGATATTATCAGGTCCCATGGAAGCTGTGTACTTTGCTTTGGATGGGGCCTTTTAACACTTGATCTACAGAGATGTGAGGTGTGAGACAAGTATCGGGGATGTTGACTGGGCGATAAGGGGGTGAAGTTTGCGCTGAACCTATCAGCCAGCAGGTTAGCCAAGTCAGCAGGATCAGTGTAAGTGATATCATTAAGTACTAGTTTGGAACAAACGAGCTTTGCCATGGAGGTTCCTAACGTAACTGAAGAAGTACTTGTGGTTTCCCATCGTTTTGGAGGCTAGTTTCAACTCATAATTGGTTTTGGAGGTTTTTACTAGTGATCTAATTTGTTAGTTGAGGCAGAGGAGGGAGTTTTTTCCAATTTGGAATTTGTTCCTTTTTACCCTTGGACAACAGTTTCTTCCTTTTGTTGTAAAGCCTGTTGATAGAGGATGTCCACCAGACAGGTTTGTTTTTCCTTGAACAGATTTTAGTTCTGTTGGGTATGGCTGAGTCCATGCAGTTGTACAGGTGCTTGTATACTGCACTGGCGTACTGTTCAGCATAGTTGTCTGCATCATTTGAGGGGAGGAAGTGTGAAGCTGCTTGATACCCTCCATTAGGAGGTTATAGTCAGCTTTTGATATGTTTTTTAGCCTGGTTATGGCTGGGGAGGGGGTTGGGTGGGATAGAAACTTCAAATGAGACCAATGATTTGATCTTACCAAGGAAGAACATACTGTGGGAGTGGTCCAGCGGTCGTCCATGTTGGTGAGAACCAAGTCCAGTATGTTATCTCCCTGTATTTTCATATTGTGCTCTTATACTTGCAGTACATCTTTATACTGTGACGTATTTTGCTTGCAGTAGTTGTAATGTGGCTTTTTGTCCGAAAATAAGTCAGTAGGTCACAAAGCCTTGTAGAAACCTGACAGTTGTGCAAAAGCACTTGATGAATATCTGTTCTGTAAACTAATGAAAGACTTTATGTAATAATGGAATTATACTTTTCCCCAGTGTTAAGTTGTGGTGGAGTCTGAATATGTTGATAAACATACAAGTTTGTGTGGTATTGTCATCCCACAGGAAAGGGTGTGGTATACTCTGATGTTAGCTGAAAAGGTTTTCAGCAATTTTATTTTGAAGCCTTGTCACGTGCTGAAATTTTGTTTGGTAAGTCAACATGAATGTAGACTTGTCATCTGAACATAGGTGTGTGTTTTCCCCATGTGTTTATCATCCTCTCTTAAAAGAGAGGGTGAGCTTGGAGAGAAGTTTAAAGTTGTCATTCTCTTGCTCTTTGTTGTTCACTAAACATTGCTAATGACTGCTTTTATGCTTCATTGCCAGATCTTTTTGTCCCTTCCTGGACTAAACTGTTTTTTTTTAAGTGCAGACTGTTTATTTTATTTGTTTTAATGGGGTCCCTGTAGTTTCTAGCTAGGGTGGAGGCTTTTCCCTTGTCTGACTATCTAATGACATCAGGAAATTACTCTGTTCCCCACCAAAAAAAGCCTGGTTCTCTTACAAAATAATCTGAAGTCCTGGGTTTATGGCATAAGTAAAGGTGTCTCAGAACTTTAGAGAAAAGCAAATGTTGGTAAAACTTGTATCTAGAAGTCAGTACTTCTGCTAGCTGTTCAGAAGGCTGGACAGCAGTCTACTACAGTACACCCAAAACAAGCAAATTACATAACTAACTCATTAAAAATAGACCAGTCAAAATCAACACTCAGACTCTGGGCTGTTTAGCTTTCTGTCTTTTAGCTTTTTATTTTTCCTCCATGTTTTGCCTTATGTTCAGCCTAACTCATGCACACCCAACTATGCATTGGGCTGTCCAAATTGGGCCATGTTCACCTTAATGATCATTGCTGAAACAGCCAAAGCTAAAGGAATTATATCCTGCAAAGGATATGACCACCAGAGTGTTGTCTTTCTACTTTATTATTTCCATTATATTTAGAACCAATGGCAGAGAGATTAAGAGACTCAGAAATTCAAGGATATAATTGGTATGGTAGTCAAGAAAAGCTGGCTGTATTTGCAGGTGATATTTTATACCTGACAAAACCAGAGAGAGACATTGCAGTGTTGTGGAACATTTCGAGACAGTTTCATATCTTTTCAGGATACAAAATTAATGAAGCTAAAACAAAGGCAATAGCAGTAAATTATGTACCCACACACATGAATTGGTTCAGCAATATCTGTATTTATGAGGACATGATAACATGAAATATTTAGGAGTATGGATTAAAAAATATTCTGGTGTGGCAGCTAAGGATATGTGGGAAGATACTAAACAAAAGCTAAGAAAATGGAAACTTTGTTATATAGATATGGATTATAAGACCCAAGCATTCAAAATGTTTTTAGTCCCTTTAGTCTTGTACACAGGTCAGGCATATTTTTATCAACCAGAGGAGAAGTTGTGGATAGCAATTAATAAAGAACTGAAGGACTTTGTCTGGGAGGGAAAACTGGCAAAGGAACCAAGATATTTGGAAGCAAATAACTGTAGAGAGGGAAAGGTAATAGAAAGGGAAGAGACCAAGAATTAGTTTGGACTGCAGATTAGAGAATATCTTCCCTGTCAGGGACTGATATCAGAGTATAGACAAAGCGAGAGAAATGGGGGGTCCTAAATGAAAGACCGGCACTGGTAGAGTTTTTAGTAGTCTGGAACAGAAGCTGCCATTAAAAAAGGAATAATATTAGAGCATAAAAAATATTGCATGATAACTATAAGAATCAATCAGAGGAGGTTAGAAAGGATTGGAAAAAGAGACTGGATAACCAATTCACAAAGAAACAATGGGAGGATATATGTATGTCTCCCAAATATGCAACAAAGTGTAGAAGATTTAGGATTTTTTGCTTGGAAATGTTTACATAGATATTTATACCGAAGGTAGACCCAGGAGAAATTTTCCTCCGGTAGAAAGCAAATGTTGCAGGTGTGACTGGGAAGAAAGAGGTACTTGGGAACATTTTTTCTGGAAGTGTGGTGGGTTGACGGATAAGTATCCTTCGAGGAAAAATACCTTCCACTTAGGAAAGGAGACCATGACTTCTTGTTTTGGGAATGGTTTTTATCCCTTACAAGGGCTTTTTGTCTGGGATCGGTGTATTGTGTACTGTTAGTATTTTGGGTGCTTATAATTACTTTAGACCTAGAGGTTGCCTACTTCCAGAAAGTCAAACAGCCAGAGAGTTTCTTTAAAGGTTTTGCTGATAAAATATTTGGTGCTTAGTGTAATTTTTTTTAAATTTGTTAGGTTACTGACGCTTATTGCTTCCACTACCTAGTGCTCAGAATTCTTTTTAGATTGAACATGGAACAGTCTCCAGTCTTTGTAGTTCTCCCTTCTCATGGCTGCAAAAAGGGAAAAGTTAAATAAGGAGCTGAAGCAGTGCCGATTCCTTCTGTGCCTTAGCAGTAGATGGGTGAATCCAGAGTGGACAAAGCGAGTCTCTCAGACCATTCATTCTGTCAGCCTGTTGTCTCTTGGTGTAGCACCCGGTTGAGCAACCATGGACTGGGTTTCAGCCGCATCCTCTGCACCTGTTGGGTCATCCTTGACAGGCAAAGGAAAACCAGTCTTACCTTGTTTGGGAGAGGGAGCAGTTCCAGCTGTACCGCATAGCCAAGTTAGAGTGCCTGATCTGGTCTAGTGCCCCTAGCACTAAACACCTGCAGCAACTGGAGAGACCACAGAGGTTTCTAACCAGAATAATCCAAGGCCTCCAAAACATGACTTGCATGAAAAGACTGAAAGTCCTGTCACTGTACTTCGTATCATACAGGCTGCTGAGAGGCGACCTGTGCCTGGCCTACAGAGCAGTCCTGCCTCTGCCCTAATGGAAATGCTGCACATCTGCAAATCAAATGGGACAAGGGTCACTCACTTCAGTGATCTCAATCTAGCCTGTGACATTAACAGAACATGTTGGAGAGAGAGATACATCTCCCAGAGATTGCCACCCTCTAGAATAAGCTCCCACTTCACATGACGCAGAGCTCTTCAGTGACCCTATTTAAGCGCAACCTTGACAATTGGATGGGTGACCTTAAATCTGCACTGGGGTTGGCACTTGTGTCCCTCATGGGCAGGGCTCATCATTGTTGTTCATAGAATCGCTCTGCTAACAACGACCACTGAATTTTGGTCAGTTATGATGCATGGATTTTTACACAGCTAGTCTTGTAAAGGCCTTAGGGCCATTAGCCTACTAACCTCTTATGAACTTATAAGTTTAGGAGCAAAGCCCTTCAGAGCATTATTGCCATAGAAGAGTACACTCTTCTGAGACTTTCGAGGATCTGTGGTCAGCTTTTTCCTTTTCTTTGCTGGGCAGATAAGCTCCTTTTTTTCACGGGGGGTACTTCTATTTTATTAATTTTGTTGATATTTTATTACTTATTTTATTTTATTACTTCAGGAAAGGTATTTTAAAGGTTAGGAGCATTGTGTTTCAATGGACTTTTCAAGACTAATGTACTTTTAAGCAGAGCAATTAAATCTGTCAATTTAATAGTGTAAAGTAATGAAAAGCATTTTTTTCTTTGGAGAAATTGTTTATTTTTATTTTTTGGGGCAGGCATGGTGTTTTTTATTTCTGTCAAAGTATCTTTTGTGGACTAGTAGTGTTTAATTGCAATTGCTGCTTGTCTTCTGTGGGAGAGAGGCACCATTTTCGGTTTGATCATGGAACAGACTGTGTCAGTCCCATGATCAGTCCTTCTTCAGCCACCACAGTAGGCTAGCAGTTTGCCTTAGCCATAGGTGGGTGAGTCTGCTGTGGCAATTTATTTTACCTCAGTCCACTCATCTTATACACGTAATCCTGCTTTAGCACATACAGCCACTGTGGACTGGGGGTTAGCCACATCTTCTGCATCTGGTAGAGTCCCCTCAGTGAGCAAGAGAGAAGACAGTCTGGTCGGTCCTGGGAGAGGGATTAGGGAAGGTTTCCCTGCTGTCATAAATGTCTGCCCACCCCTGGGAAGCAGCTTCTGCCTTTAGTAACACAGTTGGCCCCATTTTCCTGTCAAAAAGAAACAGAAGACCAAGCATATTTTAACTTCTGCTTCTCAATTTTTTTTGTATAAGAGTAGTTTACTGGGTCTGGCTGAAGGTTTGATTCAGACTTTTTATCCTTTTTGTAAAGTAGTTTCAGGTAAAAGAGAGAGTCCTCCTTTCCTGAAGAGATTCGAGATTCTGAATCTGAGCAGAAAGATGCAGGGATGGATATAGTTTTTTTTTCTTCAGATCTCTGAGTCAGACTCCAAGGAGTGCTCAGTGTCTGATTCTCCATGTGGAGGGCTCTCATTCTGAGAGACTGTTGTAGAATGAGCCAATGTTTTCAGTGGGAGGTTACTCATTCCTTCAGAAAATCTATGTGGTATTACAGAAGGATTTTCCAGAACCTACACCCATTCCTCCTGTTCTGTCTGCTTTAGAGGATGTGTGCACTACTGCCTGCAGTTTTCCTAATGCCAAGCCTGCTGCTCCTAAAAAGGCATATAGGATGTATAATGTTTCTCAGTCTTTTTAATTTTTATGCAGTGTTCCCCAACCTTATCCAGCAGATATAACTTTAGTTGATCCCACTTCTGCTAAGCACTTTTTTCCCATACTACTCTCTCTGGTAATAAATGGAAAATTACTGAGAGGTATGGGAAAAAGTGCCTACGTCTACAGTTTTGTTCTTCAGAATTTTGAATTGTCAGGCTCCTATGTTAGTTTGTTCTGACAAATTGAGAATATGCAAGGAATGTTTTATCTGCACCTTCTTCTTTTGAGGAAAAATCTGCTTTGAATAACTTAGATGCTCTTTGTGTTTCACTGTTACAGTCATAACAGCTGGGATTTCCTGCCATGGAAGCTCTTGTCTGGCTTGACTGTCTGAGAATTTTCTCTTCCTTTAGAAGCCATTGGACGCCCTGACCGACTTAAAGATGTCTGACTATAAAGGGAGTCAGCCATTTCCATAACCTCAGTTGTTTCTTGCCATCAGAGTCCAAAGCAGAGTACTAGTTGGTGCTTTGTTTGGTCCATACCAGAGAAAGTAGACATCTAAAACTAAATACCCATTGAGGAGCTTCTCTTATGTTTCTTGACTAATGTCCATGAAAGTTAATGGCTCTCTCCGTTGTGGCAAGCAAGTACCACACCAAGACTTTCACTCTTTTTGTGCAGCTTGTTTGGGCCCAGAACTTGATGTACCTGTCAACTGTGTGCTCACTTTAACAGTAGAACAGTCAAGTGTACGGCTAAAATTTTAGCTAAAAACTTAGCGTGTCGCTAGGGCCTTCACATACTGTGTTGTCTGATGATTAGGCTGAGGTTGATCTCCCTAGGCATAAAAGAAAAATGCCAAAACTTTAGGGTATTGGGCGATGTTCATTCGCCAGTCCACCTAGGCTTGTTGTTGCCGAAGGTGAGATGCCTTTGCAGTCCCCTCTGATAACTGAGGTTGTGGCACAGGCTTTTGTCGAGATGTGTTTGGAGTCTGATATGCCAGTAGGTCCCTCTACTTCCACACAAGCTGAGGAACTTAGCTCATTGATTGGGTGAAGTGGAGAGTCCAGGTCCTAAGGGAGCTAAAGCTAGTACTTCCAAAAATCCCCTACCAACTGACAGGTTTGTAAAGAAAGTCTACAGCTGTGCTACTCTGGTCAAAAGGGCTTTGAATTGCCAGTTACATGTGGTGAAGTACCAGGAAACCATTTTAAATTAGGTGAAGCAAAAACTGGTGGAGACTGAAAATAATTACCTCTCCAAGGAACTGCTTAGACTCTGCAGTTCTTACTCTCAAGTAGCTACATCCTCCTTGCACTGAAAGCTTCCAGCAGGGCAGCAGCTACAGGATCCGGCATTAGAAGGCATGCCTGGCTGAGGAAACAGTCCTTCCTTGAACATGTGAAATCCAGTTTCTTGAATGCTCCTTTGGACAGAGATTTCCTTTTTGGCCCCAAAACTGAAACTGCTTAATTAAGGAGGAGGGGTAAGGCCAGGTCCATGCAAATGGCCAAGGACTTTCTTTATGTTCTGCCTCCTCGTCTCGGCTGCAATTACCTTACCAAACACTGTTCCTTTCTGGCCTTCCAGTCTAAGTCTAGACATGGGAGACCTCAAAGAGAAAGGCGTCAAAGGCAGCACTAGCAACCTAGAAGAGTAGCAATCAGATTCCAGTAGGCCTGTGAGATCCTACCAACAGGGGGTCCAGCAGGGAGCAATCATGACTCTTCCATGATACTACCTTTCCCTCTTCCCTCCATACCTCATCTCAGACTAGGATGGCTGTCCTCCTTAAACAATTGAACTCTCATTACTATGGATCAGTGGATACTAAAGATCATTTAAAGAGTTTATAAACCCCAGTTCAAACAGCCTCTAATTTGATCAGGATTCCTAGATATTCTACCAAACCAGCAAACAGAGGCCTTAAAGCAAATACAGCATCTGTATACCCAAGGTTCTGAGGAAGCAGTACCAAACACATTCCAAGAAAAATGTTTTTACGTGAGGATTTTCCTAGTTCCCAGAAAAGAGGGTAACCTGGAGGCCAATTCCTGGATTTGTCAAGGCTCAACAGATTCTTGCAGGTACCAAAATTCAAAATGCTAACACTTCAGAAATTCCTGCCATGATCTCGCCCACCGCTTATACGATCACCTTAGATCTAAATGATACATACCTCCATGTCCCCACAGAAAAATCTCACAGGAGGTTCTCACACTTTAGAGCAGGTGTGAGCCATTATCAGGTTTGTGCTCTGCCCTTTGGCTTGTCTACTGCAGCCAGGTTTTTACAAAATGCCAAGGCCCAGTGATAGCTTTCTACAGGTCAAAGGGCATTCATATTTACCCATACTTGTACAGCTGCTTTACCCCCAGGAGATCCTGGTTTCATTGGGGTTCGCAATCAATACCCAAAAGTCTCAGACCAACCCTACAAACAGGATTGTGTTTCTGTTGGTTTTGCTGGAAGAATCCAATTCGGAAAGCCTCCCTTCCTCCAGACAGGGTTACCTTTCTAGCCCTGTACTTCCAAAAGCTCCTTCTCAGGAACTACCTCACAGCCGGGAGTTCCTCAAAGCCTTGGGTTCATGGCCTCTTGCATTGTCATGATCCCCCTGGCCAGGCTACATATGAAGAAGTTGCTGTGGTACCTCAGAAATAAGTGGTGCCAACATTCTCAATCCCTCAACTTCAGGGTGAAGCTTCTCCCTTGTCTAAGGAAAGAGTTTGCCTGGTGGGCCCGAGCATGCTCCCTCAACCCAGGCCTTCCTTCACATTCATCCCTCAGAACCAGACTTTGAATGCTTCGGATATAGTCGGGGGGGGGCACTATAATAACTTAAACTCAGGGCAGATGGGATGCCCATTTCAAGAAGAAACGCATCAACTTAAAAGAACTGATGTCAGTCAAAAAAGGTCTGATTACCTTCAAGGACCAATGGAAACCAGGAGTACTTCTAGTAAAGACGGAAAATGCCATGGTTTTGTGGTACATAAAAAAGAAGGGGGGACTCGCTGTTATCTGTGCCTCCTACCATGGACCTTTGGGAAACTGCAAACTCCCAAGGTCTGCAAATCATGGCACAGTACCTACTAGGAGGAACCAACTTACTTTGTGGATCACCTTAGCAGCAGCTTGTCAGACCCTCATGAGTTGCTGCTGCATTAGGAAGTTTTTCCTCAACATAGCCAAAGAATGGGGTGTGCCAGAGATGGACCTTTTTGCCACTAAAGAAAATGCTAACTTGAAAAAATTTTGCTCAGAGGACCAAAACAAGGTCAGTCTGGAAGTTCAAATGCCTTCTCCTTCCCTTGAACAGGCCTATTCCTCTATGCCGTTCCCCAATACCCTTGCTCCCCAGGATACTACTGAAAACAAGGGAAGAAGGGCCAAGGATCATTCTTGTAGCCCCTGACTGGCAAAGGCAGTACTGATATCCTCTAATGCTCACTCTAAGCAAGAAGGAACCATGGTTGCTGCCTCAATGGGTGGACCTATTAACACAGAACAAGAGAACCATCATACACTCCAACCTGAACACACTCAAATTGACAACTTAAATGATACCTTGACCTCCTGGAGGGGGACACTCCTCAACAAGTAGGTACTGGACATTTTGAAAGAAGCCAGGAGACCTCGCTCAAAAAAAGTCTTACTCTGCCAAATGAGTTTCCCTATATGGTGCACACAAAAGGGACAGAGCCCCATTCAAGCTCGGATATGTCTTATCCTTTCATACTTACCAGGATTTTTTTGATAGAGTTTTCTTATTGCTCTGTTAAAATTTATACCTGAGCAATTTCAGCTTCTCTGCCTACTCAACCTCCTGTCTTCTCCCATCCTGTCAAAAGCAGTTTCTGAGAGGGGTTATCCACAAGCAGTTCCCAAGAGGAGGTTATCTACATTAGATCCCCAATGAAACCTCCTGTTCCCATGTGGGATCTCAATTTCATTCTGGAGAAGCTTACCCTCCCAACTTTTGAGCCAGCTGCCTCTGTGGACATCAAATTCCTTACCTGGAAGACAGCTTTCTTACTTGCAATTAGTTCAGCTAGAAGGGTGTAAGAGCTTCAAGCCCTTATGTGTGTGTGGAACCTTTCATTACTTTCCACCCTGACAGAGTCTCTTAGACCATCCTTTCCTTTATGCCTAAAGTGGTTATATAGATCTCTCTGAACCAGACCATCCACTTGCCTACCTTCTTTCCTAACCCTCAAAACAAGGGGGAAAAAATCCTCCATGCTTTTGATGTGCAAGGGCAGCTGCATTACAACTTGGACAGAACAAAGAATGTCAAGAAGTCTGACCAGCTTATTGTGGCATTTGTCTGTAGCTCTGAGGGGAGACCACTTTCTAAACAGTCTGTCTCCAAATGGATCTCCCACTGAGTCTTGTTTTGCTATAGTCGTCATGGAAAAAAAGCCTAAATACCCTGTGAGGTCCCACTCCACTAGGGCTACTGCTACATCTAATGTCTTTCTCCAAGTAGTGGCCGCTAAGGACATCTTGGAAGCTGCTGCCTGGTCCTCTGTACATACCTTCACCAACCATGATCACCTTCCAACCTTCTCCAAGTCCAGAGTGGGGTTTGCCACTGTCATTTTGCAGAGCATAGTTTCCTCTCCATGAACTTTCTATCCACTCTCCTTTCAGCTTTGGGAGTCATCCCATCAATTATGGCTGCAACAGTGAATCTCAAAGAACGTGGTACAGTTGTGTACACTTAAAATAAATATAGATGTTCGAGCATTTTCACTGTTGCAGTATTTTCCCTCCCCTCTCTTCTTCCCCTCTTGTCCCATGAGATTGGGGTTGTGATTCTCTTCTCCGTTTCTGGGTTGTTCCCTCCTATGTATAATCTCTAGAGTTTTTGAGCTTAAGGCCTTGACCGTAGGGACCTGTTAGGAGTCTCCTATGTGTTGCAGGCAAAAAAGTACTGAGGTTATGGTGCCAGCTGACTAACTTTATACCAAGACATTTTAATAGTGATCAGGGAATCCTCCTCTTCCTGTTCCTGAAGCCAGTGAAAATTCTCTGCTAGTCAGGCCAGCCAAGGGCTTCCAAAGCAAGAAATCCCATTGGTTATGACTGCAACAGTGAATACACTCCTACATCTACATTTATGGTAAGTTACACAACCGTACTGTACTTCTATTACACTGGTCACTACTCTGTTTGCATACTTTTTCTAGGGCTATGGCCACTGGCACTGTTTTGAGGAGGTTTGCATGACTGCATTCTCAGAACCTCCCAGATGTTAAAAATGAAATTTTAAATTCTCCCTTGGAATAGCGATTGTGCTTGGCCCCTCTGCTGCATAGGCGATCAAAAAGTGTGATGAAAGGGGCAAGCTGATCTAGGGAATCAAAGAATTTTTCAGCCTTTCTTTTCCAAATTGTCCAAGGAATTTTTAATCTGCTTATCCAAGTTTGGCAAAAATTAGAGTAAACTCTCAACAAAATTCAGGTAAAAGGAAGTTTAAGAAGAAATAACAAGGGAGTTCCTAAAAGAATCTTGAACCTGCCAAGATCAAGGTCAATCTAACAAATCTGAATGACTGTTCAAGAGACCTTGTGAACCCCATCCCACCATGGCCCCTTTTTTTTCTTCCAGAAAGTTTGAATCTCCATTTTTCTCTTTAGCAACCAATCATTTCAGACAGGTGGGTTCTGAAAATCATTTGTCAGGGTTACAGATAAGTGTGAGGAAATGCCTCCTTCCCAGGGGGGTCATTGCTAATCCTCCAGAGCATTTTATTTATTTATTTTTTTGTTTCCACTTGTTTATCACATGCTGTCCCAAAGAGTGATAGAACTAGTTCCTCCTTCCTAGTTGGGAAGGGTTTTTATTCAAGGATGTTTCTACTGCAAATAAAATGCTTATTCAAGGATGTTTCTAGTGCCAAAGAAAATGCTTGAAGACCGGTTCTAAATCTTTCTTTCTTAAATTTGTTTGGGATAGTACCCACATTCAAAATTGTCAATTCACAACCAGTTGCCTCTTCTTCCTCTAAGTTTCCTGTTAACACCAGGCTTAAGATGCTTATCATCATCACATCCCAATTCATCCAGACTTCAGATGTTTTTTAATGTTTTCTGTGTCTGGATCCCATTTATCAGTTCTGTGCCTTACTTTTTGGTCTATCCGCAGCACCAAGAGTATTTAAGTGTAATAGCTCCAGTTATAAACCAGTAACACCACAAAAAACACTGATCCAGTTGCCAGAAACCAAACACGATAATTCAGAAGTAGTATTTTAATCCACACAAAGGTAAATAGGACACAGTGAGCGTTTTCGTCGTATCAGACTTCTTCAAAACTGTGTAACACAATAAAATAAAAGCTTTTATAAGAGAACACTCCCCCATTTAACACACTAATTAAATCTTAAAGTTCTACACATTAGTTCAAAAATATAGATCAACCTACTGGCAAATTAAATATTAACAAATACAAATACTAGTCTTTAATAATAAAATATATATGTAAAAAATCCCTAAAAACTATAACTTAATGGCCCTATGTTTTAACTCAGGTTTGATACAAATGTGGTCATTAATACCAGGGGCTACAGCGGCATTCAGACGCAGTTGCCATCTCATCTCAGCCCTATCTAATTTTAGTCCCGTCACCCCCTCTAATATCGTAGCCAACCACCTCCAGTATACCAAAATAAAAGAAGTGGTCAGGGTTGATACCTTTTTGCTGTTCTTAGCTCCAGTTATAACTTATTGAAGGCTACAGGGTATCCACATTTTTCCATATTTAGTGGACTTGCCTATCTTTGCAGAGTCTTTCTTAAGGTGTCAGGAATCTCTCTCTCGGGCAAGACATCTCTTACACAAGCTGGTATTCCAAGAGAGCATTCAGTGTTCCTGGAGTGTCAGCTAAGCACCTCAGTTCAAAGAGCTTTTCTTCCACAGGAAAACATACATATTTATGTAGATCTGTTTCTAAGGTTTCCATTTAGACTTCTGTTACTTTGACAGAATCCCTCAGGACTTTTGGTCTTGTGGCATCTGTGATTCTCTTTATACCCCTGACAAGACTCCACATGAGAAAGAGACAGTGGTATCTGAAATCTATTTGGTCTCAGCATCATAACCCTTTCTTTTCAAATCCCAGTGCTTGGGTTTGTCAGAAAAGAAATCTTTTGGTGGAGACAACATATATCCTTAAATCCAGGTTTCCCCTTCTCTGTTCGTGCTCCAAAGTAGTCAGTCACTACAGGTGCTTCGGACTTTGCTTAGGGCACAGTTTCATGAGAGATAAAAGTGCATGGGGTATGGAATGCCAAGGACAGACTCATGCACATAAATATCAAGGGGATCAAGACACTGAACTCTCTACACCATCTCTGGTCTCTGGGATCTCTTCAAGTGGTGGCACATCAACAAGCAGGGAAGGAACCGGGTCATACTCCTTTTCAGACTAGCCATCTTAGCCTGGGATACAGCTTCACAGCGCAATCTCACTGTGCAGGCATCTTACATTCATTCAGAGTAAAACTGTGTAGCAGACAAGCTGAGCAGGACAAGGGCAGACCCTAATGAATGGAAACTAGATTAGGGAGTCTTCCAAGATTTAATCCATCTGTGGGGAGTTCCTTAAATAGACCTCTCTGCTTCTTCTCTGAACAGTCAACTGTCAAGATTCTATTCCAGGACTCCATGCTAGAAGGCCTGGAAGACAGATACCTTTTCTTTTCTTTCGTTTTCCTTGGACTTGAATTTTCCTGTATGCTTTTCCACAGTTTCCACTAATATCCAGGGTACTTCTCAAGATTCAGAAGGAATCCCCCAGGAATCATAGTGGTGCTCCTTTCTAGCCCAGACAACTATGGTTTTACTTTCTTTTGGAAATGGCCAGGGGCAATTACAAGTCTCCTCAGAGACTGGATCTACTCACAAGAACAGGAGTGTTTGATAACCTTGACGTCAGTCATCTTCAGTTGACTTTCTGAGTGATAGGGTCTGAATGCCTTTTAGACACCTGTTTACTGAGGATGGTGCAGTAGGTACTGATGGAGACTAGAATGTCATATTAGCAAATGGAAAATGTTTTCTAGTTGGTGCTAACAGCATAACCAGCGCCCATTCAGGACTATTTGTTCTCTGCTCTTACAGTATTTGTGAGAGTTACTGTCTTATGGCATTTCTTATTCTTCTGTTAAGGTTCATTTATCGGGCATTTCAGCATGTCTGCCGACGGATCCCCCTCCTTTAATGGAGTCTAACATCAAAATGTTCTTAAAAGAGTTTTTGCATAAGAGGACTCCAGGAAAACTGGTGGTACCTCCCTGGGATCTTAATTTTGTGTTACAGAAGCAACACTTGCTCCATTTGAAGCAGCTAATCTGGCTGACTTGAAGTTCTTAACATGGAAAACAGTTTATTACTCTGACCTCTGCAAGAAGGGTATCTGAGTTGCTAGCTCCTGTGATGTCACCTCTATCTAATGTTCTGTAGTGATGGGGTTTATTTATGTTCTGAAATAAAACATTGCAGAGCTTTACTGGAAAGGCTCACCCAGACTCTGCTACAATTTGCTGTGAGGGAAAGGTTAGTTTGTTTATTATTTGTTGTATTTTATATTACTTTATTGCCTTTTTCTATTTTGTATACTGTGATTAGTTTTCTTTACACTGTGTTTTACTTTTATTCTGCTTTTATCTGCATATTAAAACTTGAAAAGAGACCACAGCGCTGTCTCTTGAGTCAGTCAGAAAATTTTCCACCCTCCCATCCGGTTTCTGTTGTGTTCTTAAACTCCACTGTCTTTCTAGTTTGCCTTCCTCTTATGTTAAGTTGACCATATATTTAACTTCCTCTCTGCTTTTACTGGCTGGTGTGAGTAAACACAAAATTATCATTTTGTGAAATCACTCCCGTTCAATTATTTAAATTTATTGGCCATCCTACTGTATTCCATAGTACCAGAATACAAAAGTGACTACCCCCTTTCAATCTATCTTGCTGTTTTAAAAATAGTGTCTCTCCACTAAAGCTTAACTTTTTAGACAGGTAAAACTTAAGTTACCTACTTTCACATCTAACTCCTCTAGTGCACACTGCAGTATTTAGGATAAACCATTATTTCATCTTCCCTTTAAGCATCTATTGCAAGACCACCAGTTATTGGAGAGCCCACATTCTGCCTCTCAGTAGTCATCTTGGGATTAGTGCTTTTGTTTTCTCCTGGTGGGAAAAGGAGTGCAGTTACATTATTTCCTGGAGACTGCTGATCACCAGAAAGCTTAATAACTGCTTTGTAGGTGATAGCTTGGAATCTGTGCTTGTTTTCTGATCCTGGTGAGAGGAGGAGCAGAGTGCATTGATTCCTGACTCTTTCTGGTTGGAGAGTGTCTGTCTGTGCTTAACATACCTGATTGGTCTGGTTGCTGTATGAGGCATCTTCCAGAAGAGGGCTACAAGCCTGCAGACCCTTGCATCATCTGTTGCAAGACTGTGGATCACCAAACATGCCGTGGCCTGCTTCTCTTCTTGGGATTGGTGCTAACATTTTGCTTCTGGTGAGAGAAGAAGCAAAGGAGTATTGTATGAAATGATCCACGGAGTAACAAGGCACTTCCAACCAGCTTTATTACAAACAAAAAACACCAGTGCTCCACCACTGACCTAGGTTTCGTCCAAAACTGACTTCTTCAGAGTGTGTGGAGCCAAAGCTTATACATACACTCCCCAATTTGACAATTAAGACAGTTAAACAATTAAACAATAAAGAAGACAATGAAATAAAATACAATAAACACCTTTTCTGTGTTACAAAAAAGGAAACTAAAAAGTCACATACATAACCTAAACAATTACAATCTTAAACTTCAATAGTTACAAAAACTTTTAATATTAAATAATGTTAAAATTTCTGTATAAAGGTAAAATAAATTAAATTATGTGTGTATGAAGCAACAAAGAATAAAAATGAAATAAAAACATTGTTATGATTTAAAAGTGTAGGTATAATATGTGTCTGTAATTCTGCTACCAACACACAAGGGTGTTAACTAAAATACTACCCTAGTATGTGTTGGAGCCTTAAATAAGGTTTTATAGAGATGAACTCATTCAGACCGGGGTAATGGTGTGCATTGACGCAACTGCCATCTTAGCTCACCAGTGTCCAAATGGTGGTCCGTGATTCTCCCCTGTGCATCTTTTACATACTGTTGTATGACACAGAATAGGAATTTATGATCACTGTGGGCTATTGTGTGTCGTGCCAGGGCATTAGTTGGTCTAAGATGTTGTATGTCCAAGAGATGTTCCCTAATCCTGTCTCTGAATCTTCTGCAGGTCTTTCCCACATAAAATGCCGTACAAGACTGGCATTTAGCAATATATATGATGTTGGTAGAAAAACAATTGTAATGACCGTTAATCCTAATGGGGTAGTTGTTCACCTTAATCCTGTTACCTGTGGTTAAAATATGAGTGCAGGTGGAACATCTCCCACATTTAAAATTGCCACTGGCTTTGCAAGTGTTCGCCCTGTATGAATTACCTTTTTCTAACATCCCTTTAAACGCCATGTCCTTCCGAAAAACAAACTTGGGTTTCTGGTAGAAAAACCACTGAATTCCTTCAATCCAGACAAAGACGTCCAATATCTTTCTATTATCTTGATAATGTCGTCAGTGTCTGCGTTGAAGGTTAACACAAAGAGGAAATGTTCCTTACCAAAATTCTGTTTGTGGTTAACATTGTGATTAAACAGGTCACCAGTGCTCTTAAGAATGGGTGTAATACTACCACTTTCTCTTTTTGTTAGGATTTCATTCCTGACCTCGTCACATAATTTCTCTGGGTACCCTCTATTAAGAAATAGACCCACCATAAACTCTAGTTCCAATACAAGGTCAGAATGTTCACTAACCATACGTACGCCTCACCATCTGACCTTTTATGATGGCCCTCTTCTGATGTACTGGGTGCCAACTGTCGTAATGCAGATATGAGTTGGAGAAGGTTGACTTTCTGAAAATGTTGGATATTAAGGCACTTCTATCATTATTAATGGTTAAACATATATCTAAATATGTGATTTTATTGTCGTTTATCTCATGGGTAAACTTCAAAAACCAGACAGTTTCATTAATATGTTTTATAAAAGCCTCCAAAATCATCCTGTCCCCTTGCCAAACGATAAAAATATCGTCCAGAAAACGGGTGTATAGTTTGATGTATTGACTGTATACACTGTTAAAGACGAAATTGGTCTCCCAATATGCCATTATGTAATAATATACAATAATACAAAAATAGAGGGCTTGTTAAATGACCTAGACATTATACACACCAAAATCACACAAGATTTATTGTTTGACCATTACTTCAACAACTATGTGAATATTGTGAAGGACATAGAAAAAAGTTGTGATATTCTTTATCACAAAAAATTCACTAAATTACAGCGGGATATTTCCTTGTATAAAAAAGGTTGTATAAAGAAATTGATCCTGCGATACCACTAATTTACAAACACACCAGAAGGTGAGAAGAAACGCCAGGAACAAGGATTCTGTGCTGGAAACACTAAATTTATTCACATAAAATCAGTTGAGCGCTTTCTACAGAGAAAATCTGTCTTCATCAGAACATCATAACAAGATGACATGACGCTTTTATATGACAACTGTTCTAAAAACCCGCCCTAATATATAATTAATCAATTGAATCAGTAGTCAAGCAATAAGCATTACTAAAGATGAAATATATAACATTCTGCATAAACACTCAAATAAATAATTTGATTAATATATAAAACTGGATTAAGTAAAATATATACTAACAAAGCAGCTCCTAAATATCAGATAGATAAACTAAATAAACTAACTATACAGTCAAAATAAATCTACATGATTAAAAACAATATCATCTGATTCTTCGCTGAGATGTATACAGAAATATGTATTCTAGAGTGGCAAACATAAAAAATATACAATAAGTGCCAGTCCTAATATAATAAAAATATTAATATACTGAGATATATGCATATGAAATATATTGTAACATATCTATTAAACAGTATATAACCATTAAAAATAATGACAATACTGAAAACTTATGGAAGTAGTATATGGGGCAACCCCCCTATATATATATATATATAAATACAAGAATAATAAATGTGCATGAAGCTATTGCAACAAAATATTGCACTATTGTAAGAACTAAACCCTAACTAGAGGCTTGGTGGGAATCATTTCATTGAGGCCAGGAGGGGTGGCAGCATCCAACCTTAGCTGCCACTTGATTTCACGTTCCCCCACTGTAGCCTTGATGTTACCCCCTCTAGGATTGGGAAAAACAACATCTAAGATCCCAAATTTGAAAATCTTACACTGTGGACTATTAATGAGATGTCTCGATAGAGCATTATTAATGTCACACTTCCTCATGCAGTAAATGTGATCATATATTCTGTTTTTAAGGCTACGGTCAGTCTTCCCCACATAATAACTCTTGCAGGTTTGACAAACACTAAGATATATAACGTGTTTGGATAGACAGTTACCATTGGAGAACCAGATCTTACTCTTTAAACAGTTATTCAGAGTAATGCTAGGTACATCTAAAATATATTTACAATAATTACATTGGCCACATCTTTTCGTGCCTATGCTTTTATCCTTAGTTTTATTCTGGAATTTTGATTTTAATTCAATTATTCTTTTAAGATTATTTCCAGTTTTATACACAAAGTGTGGCCTATCAGTGATCTTGCTTTTAATGGTCTGGTCACTGGTCAAAATATTCCAGTTTGTAGTAATAATCTGTTTAACTTCATTTGAATATTTACCATATTGAATGATGCAAGACCTAGTATATAAATTACTGTTCTCCTTCACTAAACTGTGACTAGCGGTATTAGTACTAGTATCTCCTACTGGTAAAGATTTAATTATACCCACTCCCAAAAGTGGCTTGTATTTCAGCCCCCATTCCTTCATGACATAACCTGTGATGTCTTTTACCATCTTAGGTGGATATCCCTTGTCCAAGAACAGTCGACCAATATACTGCAATTCAAGGTCAACTAGATGTCTCTCAGTAGTCATGCGTGCCGCACGGATGCACTGCCCCTTGATAATTCCCCTCTTGGTATTATATGTATGTGCACTGCTATAGTGCAAATAGCCATTGCTAAAGGTGTCCTTTCTGTGGATCTGGGAGTGAAATTCATTGTCCTTACTATATATTTTAACATCTAAATAATTTGCACAATGTGTATCATATTGGTGGGTGAATTTTAGGTAATCAGTAGTGTTATTGATATAACTAATAAAGTCATGTAATAACTCAACTTCACCCTCCCAAAGGATGAAAATATCGTCCAGGTAACGGACGTATTTTTTAATAAAGGACATCCAGTTGGAATTTAAAACAAATTCCACTTCCCAGTCCAACAGTACCATATTGGCATATATGGCCTGCCAAGCAGTGCCCATGGCAACCCCGTTTTCTGCTTATAATACTCCCCTTCGAAATAGATGTAATTATGGTCCAACACAATGTCCATAAATTCTGTAAGGAGAGAAATGTCATCCTGACCTAATCCGCCTACTTTACGCATACTACTGGTGAATCTATGGATTCCCTCATCCTTCGGAATACAGGAAAACAAGTCCTGTACATCTATTGTCACATAAATCAATCCGGGGGACCAAAGCTCCTTTTTAAACAAGCCCCAAAACTCCCAAGAGTCTTTCATAATATGCTCAACAATATTATAGATGTGTTTTAATTTATGATGAATTACTTGTCCAAAAGTAAACGTTTTACTGGCGCTGCCAGAAATAATAGGACGAAAAGGTGGGTCATGTATATCTTTATGGACCTTAGGAATGCCCTTGATGGTAGCCAAAATAGGGAACTCAACCTTTAAAAATCTATATAAATCTTCATCTATCCTATTTTCCACTATAAATTCTTCTAAATACGAGTCAATTCGTCTGTGGGCTATATTGACCTCATTGATAGAAGAGGGAGTGTACTGTGTTGAGTTATTAAGGAGATTGAAAATTTTACCATTATATTGTTCCTGGTCATAGAATACAATGCCCCCACCTTTGTCCGCTGTAATAATACGGATGTTGTTGTCACACAGTGCTTGAATGACGTCCATCATGTTTTTACCCTGATTCTGCCCTGCGTAGATATACTTATGTTTGTTGTATAAAGAATATAACTCAGAATTTACTACATTTTCAAAGGATGTAAGTGTGTTACACATGGGTGCTGTAAAAGTACTCCTTTTCCTAAGTTGCTGAATCTGGTTGGAACTATCAGTATTCTGATTTTTAAAGAATACCCCCAAATTTAATTTTCTCATAAACAGTTTAAACTCAACTAAGGTGTCCGTTATGTCAAACCTGAAATCAGGTATAAATTTCATACCTTTGGAGAAAATTTGGAAAAATTCAGGTAAAACCGGATGGGAAGTGTAGTTATATATCTTTATCTCATCACAAGAGTGAAGGATCTTATTTTCCTCCACCACTACATTGATGCTACCTCCTATGTTACTGCTGGGATCATTATTCAAACCTCTAGGATTAGACTCAAGTGGATCCACTAATAATTGTGTTTCCTGTTCCTCCAAGGGTTTCTCCCCCTCCCCTTTGGTTCCACCGTTCTCCATTTGTCCCTCTCCATATCTAAAAAACAGTCATCCTCCCAATAATTTTCATTAGAATGTGCATCATTTTGGACAGTGTCACCCATGTGTGCAGCTGAACGGTTGGTGTTTCTATTTCTAGAACTAAGTTTACCATCATTCCCATTTCTCCATCTATAAGCTGACCCCTTCTCATATTGTGATATATCTCTTTGTAATTTCTTATATTTCCTTTCGTAGGTCTTTTTATACATGTTTTCCGCATATTCATATTGTTTGTAGTATAACTTTTCCCACTGTACAAACAATACATCTTCCCTAATCTGTCTATCAATTCTATCTCATTAAGTAAAGTACTAATTTTAGAGTCATTACATTCAACAATAAAACTGATGAATTTCTTTCCAAAATCATCAAACATGTCATTACAGATCTTAATATTACGTGCATTCATATCAATCCCCAATGGTTCCAAATATTATTAGAGTTAACAGTACCTTTCTTTGGTGCTTTAATTGCACATTTTCCTTTATCCTCTCCCCCATAGGTGCGAGAAGGTGGATGTCGCTTGGGTTTTGCTCCAGAAATAAGACAGCGATCGTCATCCGTGTAATCTGCATTATTCGCCGTTGTTGGGGAAACTGTAAAGAAACCACGACTGTCCCTTGCTTCACTGGCCTCCTTCCTCGGCGTTCGCCTGGACGATAGAGGAGAGGAGCACCTCCTCTGTGCGTTAGGAATCTCCTCGTCACTGGCGTTGCCCATAGAGGATCGAGTAGACGTTGCAACCAGCGGGTTAGGTTGCATCTGCTTGTTGAGCGTAACGCTCCCTGGTGTTAGTAATTCCACAAGGCGAGTAATTTCCCCACGAATTATAGTCATCTCGGAATGTATTTTATCTATCTCGTCCCTCGAGACGAGATTCGAACCATTAAGCATCTCCTGCATGGAATCCATGAAAACAACGTTATATAAAGAAATTGATCCTGCGATACCACTAATTTACAAACACACCAGAAGGTGAGAAGAAACGCCAGGAACAAGGATTCTGTGCTGGAAACACTAAATTTATTCACATAAAATCAGTTGAGCGCTTTCTACAGAGAAAATCTGTCTTCATCAGAACATCATAACAAGATGACATGACGCTTTTATATGACAACTGTTCCAAAAACCCGCCCTAATATATAATTAATCAATTGAATCAGTAGTCAAGCAAGGGACGAGATAGATAAAATACATTCCGAGATGACGTCCAGGCGAATATTGGGCCGTCTAACAACGAGGACAATCTGAAAAAACAAGGTTATTGCTTAGATAAATTTATGGATATGCCGCTTGATTTTAAGGATATTCCTAAAGCGGTTTCCTATCAGCATTCTTTTGCTGAAAGGGACAATTTCCCTTCTTTGAAAAAGTTAATTTTTACTTTTGGAAACATTTTAACTAAGGTTAAAAATTTACAAGTGGAGAATTTATATCTGCATAAATGTCTGGACAGTGGAATTATACCTATGGGGTTACGGTTCTTTAAGGAACCATTGGGGATTGATATGAATGCACGTAATATTAAGATCTGTAATGACATGTTTGATGATTTTGGAAAGAAATTCATCAGTTTTATTGTTGAATGTAATGACTCTAAGATTAGTACTTTACTTAATGAGATAGACAGAATTGATAGACAGATTAGGGAAGATGTATTGTTTGTACAGTGGGAAAAGTTATACTACAAACAATATGAATATGCGGAAAACATGTATAAAAAGACCTACGAAAGGAAATATAAGAAATTACAAAGAGATATATCACAATATGAGAAGGGGTCAGCTTATAGATGGAGAAATGGGAATGATGGTAAACTTAGTTCTAGAAATAGAAACACCAACCGTTCAGCTGCACACATGGGTGACACTGTCCAAAATGATGCACATTCTAATGAAAATTATTGGGAGGATGACTGTTTTTTAGATATGGAGAGGGACAAATGGAGAACGGTGGAACCAAAGGGGAGGGGGAGAAACCCTTGGAGGAACAGGAAACACAATTATTAGTGGATCCACTTGAGTCTAATCCTAGAGGTTTGAATAATGATTCCAGCAGTAATATAGGAGGTAGCATCAATGTAGTGGTGGAGGAAAATAAGATCCTTCACTCTTGTGATGAGATAAAGATATATAACTACACTTCCCATCGGTTTTACCTGAATTTTTCCAAATTTTCTCCAAAGGTATGAAATTTATACCTGATTTCAGGTTTGACATAACGGACACCTTAGTTGAGTTTAAACTGTTTATGAGAAAATTAAATTTGGGGGTATTCTTTAAAAATCAGAATACTGATAGTTCCAACCAGATTCAGCAACTTAGGAAAAGGAGTACTTTTACAGCACCCATGTGTAACACACTTACATCCTTTGAAAATGTAGTAAATTCTGAGTTATATTCTTTATACAACAAACATAAGTATATCTACGCAGGGCAGAATCAGGGTAAAAACATGATGGACGTCATTCAAGCACTGTGTGACAACAACATCCGTATTATTACAGCGGACAAAGGTGGGGGCATTGTATTCTATGACCAGGAACAATATAATGGTAAAATTTTCAATCTCCTTAATAACTCAACACAGTACACTCCCTCTTCTATCAATGAGGTCAATATAGCCCACAGACGAATTGACTCGTATTTAGAAGAATTTATAGTGGAAAATAGGATAGATGAAGATTTATATAGATTTTTAAAGGTTGAGTTCCCTATTTTGGCTACCATCAAGGGCATTCCTAAGGTCCATAAAGATATACATGACCCACCTTTTCGTCCTATTATTTCTGGCAGCGCCAGTAAAACGTTTACTTTTGGACAAGTAATTCATCATAAATTAAAACACATCTATAATACTGTTGAGCATATTATGAAAGACTCTTGGGAGTTTTTGGGCTTGTTTAAAAAGGAGCTTTGGTCCCCCGGATTGATTTATGTGACAATAGATGTACAGGACTTGTTTTCCTGTATTCCGAAGGATGAGGGAATCCATAGATTCACCAGTAGTATGCGTAAAGTAGGATTAGGTCAGGATGACATTTCTCTCCTTACAGAATTTATGGACATTGTGTTGGACCATAATTACATCTATTTCGAAGGGGAGTATTATAAGCAGAAAACGGGGGTTGCCATGGGCACTGCTTGCGCTCCCATATATGCCAATATGGTACTGTTGGACTGGGAAGTGGAATTTGTTTTAAATTCCAACTGGATGTCCTTTATTAAAAAATACGTCCGCTACCTGGACGATATTTTCATCCTTTGGGAGGGTGAAGTTGAGTTATTACATGACTTTATTAGTTATATCAATAACACTACTGATTACCTAAAATTCACCCACCAATATGATACACACTGTGCAAATTATTTAGATGTTAAAATATATAGTAAGGACAATGAATTTCACTCCCAGATCCACAGAAAGGACACCTTTAGCAATGGCTATTTGCACTATAGCAGTGCACATACATATAATACCAAGAGGGGAATTATCAAGGGGCAGTGCATCCGTGCGCATGACTACTGAGAGACATCTAGTTGACCTTGAATTGCAGTATATAGGTCGACTGTTCTTGGACAAGGGATATCCACCTAAGATGGTAAAAGACATCACAGGTTATGTCATGAAGGAATGGGGGCTGAAATACAAGCCACTTTTGGGAGTGGGTATAATTAAATCTTTACCAGTAGGAGATACTAGTACTAATATCGCTAGTCACAGTTTAGTGAAGGAGAACAGTAATTTATATACTAGGTCTTGCATCATTCAATATGGTAAATATTCAAATGAAGTTAAACAGATTATTACTACAAACTGGAATATTTTGACCAGTGACCAGACCATTAAAAGCAAGATCACTGATAGGCCACACTTTGTGTATAAAACTGGAAATAATCTTAAAAGAATAATTGAATTAAAATCAAAATTCCAGAATAAAACTAAGGATAAAAGCATAGGCACGAAAAGATGTGGCCAATGTAATTATTGTAAATATATTTTAGATGTACCTAGCATTACTCTGGATAACTGTTTAAAGAGTAAGATCTGGTTCTCCAATGGTAACTGTCTATCCAAACTTATATATCTTAGTGTTTGTCAAACCTGCAAGAGTTATTATGTGGGGAAGACTGACCGTAGCCTTAAAAACAGAATATATGATCACATTTACTGTATGAGGAAGTGTGACATTAATAATGCTCTATCGAGACATCTCATTAATAGTCCACAGTGTAAGATTTTCAAATTTGGGATCTTAGATGTTGTTTTTCCCAATCCTAGAGGGGGTAACATCAAGGCTACAGTGGGGGAACGTGAAATCAAGTGGCAGCTAAGGTTGGATGCTGCCACCCCTCCTGGCCTCAATGAAATGATTCCCACCAAGCCTCTAGTTAGGGTTTAGTTCTTACAATAGTGCAATATTTTGTTGCAATAGCTTTATGCACATTTATTATTCTTGTATTTATATATATATATATATATATATAGGGGGGTTGCCCCATATACTACTTCCACAAGTTTTCAGTATTGTCATTATTTTTAATGGTTATATACTGTTTAATAGATATGTTACAATATATTTCATATGTATATATCTCAGTATATTAATATTTTTATTACATTAGGATTGGCACTTATTGTATATATTTTTTATGTTTGCCACTCTAGAATACATATTTGTATACATCTCAGCTAAGAATCAGATGATATTGTTTTTAATTATGTAGATTCATTTTGACTGTATAGTTAGTTTATTTAGTTTATCTATCTGATATTTAGGAGTTGCTTTGTTAGTATATATTTTACTTTTGAGCTTAATTCAGTTTTACAAATTATCAAATTATTTATTTGAGTGTTTATGCAGAATGTTATATATTTCATCTTTAGTAATGCTTATTGCTTGACTACTGATTCAATTGATTAATTATATATTAGGGCGGGTTTTTGGAACAGTTGTCATATAAAAGCGTCATGTCATCTTGTTATGATGTTCTGATGAAGACAGATTTTCTCTGTAGAAAGCGCTCAACTGATTTTATGTGAATAAATTTAGTGTTTCCAGCACAGAATCCTTGTTCCTGGCGTTTCTTCTCACCTTCTGGTGTGTCTGTAAATTACTTGTATAAAAAAGGCAAGGTATATCCGTACGACACCAAAAAGCATGTTCAAAATGGAGAACATGATATCCCCACCAATGAGATTGACGCACCAGAAGAAGAGGCGGAACAAGAGTCACCAGTACGTGATAATAGACTGTTCATTGGCGAGCAGGACCCTTTAGGGGATATCCCGAGACGCTCAGAGAGGATCAGACATCAACGGCGAGGAGGCGGCCGGGGAAGTTCATCGAATGGGAGCAAGAAACAAGATAAGTTTCCAAACGGGAAACCAGGAATATCGTTGGACAACACCAACAAAAAGGTAGCTAAAAAACTATATTGGCTACATGACAGTTCTTGTGATCCAGCTAGCTGTTACATTTGTGACAGGTTTTCAGTACCTATTGACTCTGAATATAAAGTTAAAAGTTGCTGTGCTAATTACACCACGGGCAGTGAATGATACGTGTTACAACTTTGAACTCAGTGTGGTTAAATCAACCAATGGGAACAATCTTGAAGTTACCGAAGACGGTAACGACAGCTTAGATGGCAATGTTACACCTACATTTTTTATTCTTGATGACAATGTGGTGTCTGAATCCTTGGTAGTGCGTCAACTAATAATTGTTTGGTTTCTAAAAATGTTTGAATTTTGAAAAACAGCCGAATCAGTAGATGTTATCGAAATGGGCACTGACACACATAATACGAATTTACATCATGGTGTGCATGTTATAAAAAGTGGGGGGGAAATGAAGAAATTGCAAACAGCTTTGGCAGAGATCTATTGGAAGGGGCACATATTGTGGATTTTAACAAGGAGGTCAATACTTTGGAAAACTGTGAAGATGATGTATTGATGAATATGAGTATATATTCTGTTTTAAACAACAGTGGAATAAGGAGAGGGAGTTCACCTACTACAGAGGACTTAATTACCATACCTTGTGAGTATAACACAACGTTAGATCACATTGTTTTTGAAGGTGAACAAAACATTCAGGACAAATGTATTGAGGTGGGTTCTAATAAAATGGATAACAATAATGTTGTATGTGTAGATCAAGTTACATCAAATCAAGAGGATGGGCATACAATAAACCTTGAAGAAAGTATAACACAGGATTCTGTGAGGGAGACATTTACGCAACCCATTTTATCTTACCCAACTGTTCTGTTTAATAAGGCCCAAGACTTTAGGTTGTACAACTATTCCAGTACAACATTAAATACACAACACGCAGATTTACTGTCAAAAGGATTTAACTTTGTACCTTATAGGAAGGAAAAGTGGTGGACACCTTAATAGATTTAAAGTTGTTCACGTAAATTGAATTTGGCAGCTTTTTGGTTTTAAGGATGACAGTAATTCTGTAGATCACACAATGATTACACGTAAACCCAGTTACTTCAACCCACCATATAACAACATGGTGCGGATGTTTGAAGTTCTATGTGAACAAGATACAAGAGAACACTACAGAAGTAGGAAGGATGGAGCCCTGGGAAATATGACGCAAGAGGAATTTGAGACGATTAAGTATTTAAGCTCCAATAAAAACATTCGTCTAATGAAACCCGATAAAGGTAACGGTGTGGTAGTGGTTGACAACACAGACTATGTTAGTGAAATGTTAAATATGCTTATGGAAGACAATTATAGAGAGGTGAGCCTCAATGAAATTCATATTGCTTACAGGAATATAGATTTAGTGCTTGAAGACATTCTCTTACAGGGAGGTATAAATGAGGACGATTATGAGTTCTTGTCTAACAAATTTCCAGTGGTCAGTGGAATCTTTGGCATCCCAAAAATCCACAAGGGCCTGAACAATGTCAAGTTCAGACCCATAGTGGATGGGAAAAGAAGCAAGGTGTTTTTCATTAGTCAATACTTGGATTTAAAACTAAAATTGGATTAAACAGTTTTCCACATATTACCAGAGATTCCTGGCACTTTTGGATAAAATTAAAAAATACAGGCATTGAACAACACATCATTTGTGACCATAGATGTGATTAATCTGTTCACGGCTATTCCTCATGATATTGGTTTACTCTGGCTAGAAGAACAGTTGAATTACACGAGTCAATACGACCAAGACCAGATAAACACTTACATCAGACTTATGGAATTAGTACTACGAAATAATTACTTATATTTTGAGGGGCATTATTTTCAGCAGAGTACAGGAGTGGCTATGGGGGCATCCTGTGCCCCATATCACATAAATTACATAATGGCATATTGGGAGACCAATTTGCCTAACAGTGTATACAGTCAATACATCAAACTATACACCCGTTTTCTGACGATATTTTTATCGTTGGCAAGGGACAGGATGATTTTGGAGGCTTTATAAAACATATTAATGAAACTGTCTGGTTTTTGAAGTTTACACATGAGATAAACGACAATAAAATCACATATTTAGATATATGTTTAACCATTAATAATGATAGAAGTGCCTTAATATCCAACATTTTCAGAAAGTCAACCTTCTCCAACTCATATCTGCATTACGACAGTTGGCACCCAGTACATCAGAAGAGGGCCATCATAAAAGGTCAGATGGTGAGAGACGATGGTTAGTGAACATTCTGACCTTGTATTGAACTAGAGTTTATGGTGGGTCTATTTCTTAATAGAGGGTACCCAGAGAAATTATGTGTCGAGGTCAGGAATGAAATCTAACAAAAGAGAAAGTGGTAGTATTACACCCATTCTTAAGAGCACTGGTGACCTGTTTAATCACAATGTTAACCACAAACAGAATTTTGGTAAGGAACATTTCCTCTTTGTGTTAACCTTCAACATGACACTGACGACATTATCAAGATAATAGAAAGATATTGGGCGTCTTTGTCTGGATTGAAGAATTCAGTGGTTCTTCTACTCGTAAACCCAAGTTTGTTTTTCGGAAGGACATGGCGTTTAAAGGGATGTTAGAAAAAGGTAATTCATACAGGGCGAACACTTGCAAAGCCAGTGGCAATTTTAAATGTGGGAGATGTTCCACCTGCACTCATATTTTAACCACAGGTAACAGGATTAAGGTGAACAACTACCCCATTAGGATTAACGGTCATTACAATTGTTTTTCTACCAACATCATATATATTGCTAAATGCCAGTCTTGTACGGCATTTTATGTGGGAAAGACCTGCAGAAGATTCAGAGACAGGATTAGGAACATCTCTTGGACATACAACATCTTAGACCAACTAATGCCCTGGCACACACAATAGCCCACAGTGATCATAAATTCCTATTCTGTGTCATACAACAGTATGTAAAAGATGCACAGGGGAGAATCACGGACCACCATTTGGACACTGGTGAGCTTAGATGGCAGTTGCGTCAATGCACACCATTACCCCGGTCTGAATGAGTTCATCTCTATAAAACCTTATTTAAGGCTCCAACACATACTAGGGTAGTATTTTAGTTAACACCCTTGTGTGTTGGTAGCAGAATTACAGACACATATTATACCTACACTTTTAAATCATAACAATGTTTTTATTTCATTTTTATTCTTTGTTGCTTCATACACACATAATTTAATTTATTTTACCTTTATACAGAAATTTTAACATTATTTAATATTAAAAGTTTTTTGTAACTATTGAAGTTTAATATTGTAATTGTTTAGGTTATGTATGTGAGTTTTTTTAGTTTCCTTTTTTGTAACACAGAAAAGGTGTTTATTGTATTTTATTTCATTGTCTTCTTTATTGTTTAATTGTTTAACTGTCTTAATTGTCAAATTGGGGAGTGTATGTATAAGCTTTGGCTCCACACACTCTGAAGAAGTCAGTTTTGGACGAAACCTAGGTCAGTGGTGGAGCACTGGTGTTTTTTGTTTGTAATAAAGCTGGTTGGAAGTGCCTTGTTACTCCGTGGATCATTTCTTTGGTTGGTGTTGGTTACCTGGTAAAGGAGTATTGTATCAAAAGTCCACACAGGATGCACGAAAGACCGCTGCACGGCAAAAGCACATATAAATCCACACAAATGAAGCCAGCAGCCCTGGGTGTCAGCATAAAAGTAATTTAATACATAAATCTAGAGGGAAAAATCCCTCAGATAACAAATATACAGACCGGTTTCGGCTCAGCAGAGCCTTCCTCAGTGACACTGAGGAAGGCTCTGCTGAGCCTAAACCGTCTGTATATTTGTATCTGAGGATTTTCCCTAGATTTATGTATTAAATTACTTTTATGCTGACACCCAGGGCTGCTGGCTTCATTTGTGTGGATTTAAAGGAGTATTGTATCCCAACAGAGTGAAGCTGTGCTGAGACCAGCATTAGTAGTAGTCAGGCAGTAACCATTTATGCGACTCCCCTCTTTTCATCATTCTTGACAAGCTAATTCTTTATTTTTCAGTAAGTACTGCTTGATTTCTTTCTAACTTCAGAATATCTGCCTAAATACTTCATCCTTAAATTTTCAGGGTCTACATAGTTTCCCCTCAAGTGTTTGCCAGTGCTCTGTACAGACTCAGACACATTGAGTGACATTTTTCCTGTAAAAGGAATATATAAGGAAACTGCTCCAGTACTTAGTAATAATGACCATCCCTCCTGGCATGTCTAAAGGTCATTTCCCTGTACTTTCTCCTATT
This sequence comes from Protopterus annectens, assembly GCF_019279795.1. Classification (NCBI taxonomy): domain Eukaryota; kingdom Metazoa; phylum Chordata; order Ceratodontiformes; family Protopteridae; genus Protopterus; species Protopterus annectens. The sequence goes on from NC_056741.1 coordinate 315,918,413, forward strand.
AACCTGGTGAACTTGGGCATTCTGTGGCAGTGTAGCAACTGCCTCATGTACACAGACAACCCTCTCCTTTTACCTCCCAACACTCAGGCTTGTGAGAGATGCACTTATATATCCAAATTAGAAGCCATGTACTCTCAAGCCAAGACCGGAATAGCTGGTTAAGAGGAGAAGGTCAACACCTGCACCACACCATATGCAACACGTAGCCCACCAGAACACCCACCATCACAGCTGTCACATAAAAACACAAACCACACACCCACCTTTGCAGAGGCTTTCAGTAGAAATCTACGCAAACAACAGAGACCTCCAAGGCAGAAACGCATTCGACCACCACAACATAGCACAAACCGCAAGACGCATAGCTCACTTACACAGTGTGCCCCTCAGCCTAAGGCAAAGCAACTTGCCCAATACACTAATCATAGGTGATTTGATAGTGAGGCGCACTGATGTCCCACTCACTAGGTTGAATAAGGAGAAGGTAACAGTCCACTATCAGGTGCCAGAATCCGACACATAACACATGCACTTAGGTCACTCCACAACAAGTATGACTCTGTCACTGTCCATGTGGGTGTGAATGACCTGAGATGCACCTCCCTGGACTACATGAAAAGAGACATGGAGGAGCTCTCGGGTTATGTGGCCCAGGCAGGTATGACCCTAGCCCTGAGCAGCATCCTACCGTCACCCAGAATTATACCACAGTACAAGCAGAAAATGATTGACTTCAACAATTGGCTAAGTTTCTGGTGTCATTCAAAGGGGATCCAGTATCTGTCTGCTTGGGATGACATGATTGACAGACCTCAGTGCTTTGCCAGAGATGGCCTGCATCTGTCACCCCTGGGTTTCCAGATACTGGCTAAGGTCTGTTGCCAGCCCTGTAGTGGCTTTTTTAGGCGATGTTCCAAAGACCAAATTACCACCATAACAGCTGTAAATAAATGCAATCCGAGGGTCATGTTGCTCTGCTAGAAGTCTAAATCTCAAGATGCACTCACTCGAAGCACTCATCAAAGTGGAGAACATCGACATTTGTGCTGTAGTGGACACCTGGTTTAAAGCAGCAGATAGCAACCCTGCGCTACTAGGCTATAACTCATTCCACACCTTTCGGCCCTAGTACATGGACCGAAGCTCCAAAGGCAGTGGTGTCTCCATATTCATGAAGGATATGCACAGCTCCAGACTACTAGTCCATCATAACGCATCTGAGATACTTCAAGTACAACTAACATTGGGTAAATTGGCGATTAAGGTCATAGCCTGCGATAGGCCCCCAGCTGTGTCTCAAGACACTCACCCCATGTTCCTAAGCATCCTGTGAATTATTAGGGTCCAACCCAACACTCTCATACTAGGTGACTTCAACTACCTCTCCATCAACTGGGAAAACTACTCATGCACCAATACACTGGCCCAACTCTTCCTGGAATTCATCAATTCCAATGCCTTGAACCAGCTCATTCTTACACCCCCCCGTAGAGGAAGCAGCATCCTTGGCCTGGTTATTGCAAACCTGGGCAACCGTTGCTCTACGCCAATAGTCAACTCCTCCCTGGTTAGATCTGACCACAAACTAATCACCATGGAAATTCACATCTCACCCCCGCAAAGGTAACCACCATGAAAAACTTCTCCAAAGCTGACTTCAGGGTCCTAAAAACAGAGGTAGCTAACTTCACAACACCCATGTCAATGGAAAATAGATGCATGACAGCCGAGTCATACACCAGTGCACTGTTTGAACACGTACATAAGTGCATGGAACTAGCCAGACCCAGCAGAACCAAGACACTCGCTTCCAAAATAGGAAGCCAGGTCTGGTAGCCCCTGCCACTAACAAACTCTACAACCGAAGGAAGAAACTGTTGCAGAAAAAGGTGAAGTCCCAAGACTGGAAAACTCCCTTATTAGCCCCAACCAAAAGTTGAGATCCCTCATCAAAACCTGTAAAGCCAGCTATGAAGGCAGAATTGCAGCAGACACTAAAACCAACCATAAAGCCTTCTATAGTTGTGTCAGGAATCTCCATGGCAATACCCACGTTTGCTCTGAGTTACTGCACAGTGGTGCCTCTTATACTGAGCCAGCAGATATTGCCAACATACTGGCCAACAGATTGTGCCAACTTTACCCCCCCCCCCCCAAAGGACCAATCGCAATACCAGAGGCATGCCAGACACCCAGCAATTACTGCAGCACAGGTTAAAGCTGCATTGTCCAAGGCCAAGAATACAGCTTCTGTGGGACCTGACAATATCCCTGGATGTGTTCTATATGAACTACAAAGTGAACTGGCACCATGTCTGTGTGCCCTGTTCAGTTACAGCCTCACCTCAGGCTTCGTCCCTACCGAATGGCGCACTGCTACAGTCATCCCTCTTCATAAAGGGGGAGTGACTACAGACCCTGGGCATTATCACCACATTAGCCTGACGAGTCTGGTATGTAAGGCTGTGGAGCATGTCATCATGGACCTAATTAACAATGCTATAGAGAGTCTCCAAACTCTAGATCCCACGCAATTTGGTTTTGTGAAAGGTAGGTCATGACTGCTCAACCTGGTTGACTTCTTTGAGTCAGTCATCAGAGCTGTGAATGAGGGCAAGACAGTTCATACAGTCTACCTTAATCTGGCCAAGGCCTTTGATACCATTCCCCACTCAGGAATTATTGATAACTCACCAAATTAGTCATCAAGCCCTATATCACTAGATGGGTTGCAAATTTGGCTCACAGATAGAACCCATGTGTGAAAGTAGCAGACTGCAAGTCAGACTGCCGACCAATCACGAGTGGAGTCCCACAGGGATCGGTCCTGGGTCCTATCCTGTTTGCCATCTACTTCTCAGAAGTCCAGGCCAACACAGAGGGACTCTGGCTGACCAAGTTTGCAGACTGCTAACTGGGAGCCACTATTAACTCCCCAAGTGATGTAGATATCCTACAGAAAGAACTCACTGAGACCAATGACTGGTGTCGAAACCATGGCCTTAAGCTTAATGCCAAAAAATGCGTCGTCACCCCCTTTGGGAAAAACTCAGTTCTCATTAACTACCACATTGATGGGAGCCCACTGAACACTGAAGACATAAGAGATCTGGGGACACAGGTTGACAGCAACCTCTCCTTCGACCACCACATTGCCACTGTGGTCAAAAAGTCCTATGTGGCACATCTCATTACCAAGGGTTTTGCATCCAGGAAGAAAGAGGTCATCATTTCTCTCTACTCTTCCCTCATTAGGCCAGTCATCGAGTATAATGCCCCATTTGACGTGTACCTCACGGGCCACATGCAACAGCTGGAAAGGCCACAAAAGTACCTCACGAAGAGGATCCTAGGCCTTAAACACATGTCCTACATGGACAGACTCAGAAAACTCAGGCTATTCTTTGTCTCATATAGTCTACTAAGAGGTGATCTCTGTTTGACTTACAAAGCTATGTTTGACCCACCTCTGTTAGAAATGCTACATCTAAAGAAATCCCAATCCCTCCGCCACATGCTCCAGAGACCTCAACCTCGTTACCACAATCAACAGAACATGCTGGAGGGACAGGTTCATAACCTAGTACTGCCCATGCTCTGGAATAGACTTCCCATACATGTCAAGCTGAGCACCTCACTGGCCCTCTTCAAGAGAAATCTTGATGAGTGGATGGGAAATAGAAAGTTCACCCTAGGGATCAGTCCAGTGGCTGTGCTTGATAGAGGCACTGGGAACTAATGTTGGGTGGCACGATGCCAGGGCACTTCTATGGGCTAGGCTTGTAAAGGCTCCAGGGCCATTAGCCTAGTACACACCTGTGAACCTAAAATGATAAACAAGTTTACTTTAAGCCAAGCTGTCCATCTCCCAGTTTTCTTTCCTGAACCTAAAAATGAGGGAGAAAGGATACCCCTTACTTTGGATGTCCACAAACTCTGGTACTATCCTAATAGAACTAAATCTTTCAGATCTTTGGATCAATTGTTCATTTCTCTTGAAGGTAAGATGGGACAACCCGTTTGAAAAGAGAACATTTTCAAGTGGTTGTCTAAGGCTATTCCCTTTTGCTATGCTCACCATTAAAAAACAAAAATTATACATATGTATGTATGGTTCCACTTCATCCACTTCATATCATCGAATTTCAAATCATCGAGACCAAATCGTCGAAAACTCAAATCGTCAAAAACTCATAACATCAAATTTCAAATCATTAAAAACTATAAAGCAGCTAGAAATAACATCCCACAGAGTTTTTACTACGTTTATGCAGGGGGGCAAGCCCCCCTGCACCCATGTACATTAAATATACCAACTCCAAGGTTGCACTACAGTGGGGGAAAAAGGTAATTTCCTACCCCACTGTAGTGCGACCTTGGAGTTGGTATATTAAGTATACGGGGGGTGTGGACCCCCCTGCATAAATGTAGTCAACTGTGTCTGGGATGTTATTTCTCGCTGCTTTATAGTTTTCAATGATTTTAGATTCAATGTTATAAGTTTTCGATGATTTGAGTTAACGATTTGGTCTTGATGATTTGAAATTCGATGAAGTGATAATTCGATGATATGAAGTGGAACAGTGTGTGTGTGTGTGTGTGTGTGTGTGTGTGTGTGTATATATATATATATATATATATATATGTATATATATATATATATATATATATATATATATATATATATATATATATATATATATATTTTACAATTTTTTTTTTCTGGTTGAGCTCAAGGCACTCTTTATCAGGGCTTCATCTGTGGCTTGTTGGAAACTGTGGAATTTTAGAACTGTTCTGGAAGCTACTTCTTGGTCTTTTTTATGTATACTTTTGCAAAGCACTATAAGCTTAATTCCTTTTCTAGGTTCAGATCCAGCTTTGCTAGGAATAATTTTTAGAGGTTTCTGGACTCTTCTCTTCCCACCTCCCAAATGTAGTTGGCTAAGGTAAGCTGCCCACGTAGCTAAGGCTACTGTAGCAGTGATCAGTATGATGTGCATAGTACAGTTGTGTGAGATGAACTTAATAACAGTAGATGTTTGAATGACCACTGCTGCAATAGCCACTCCCTCTGTCTTGTTTTTTGGTGTGTCGGAGTGTGGGAATTTATTTATTTTTTGTTTCTACCATTGGCCTTTCAGGGTTCAGCTTCCCTCTGTGTGCTGGCAGGAAAGCTCTGAAGGGCTTTGTGCCTAAAGTTGTTTTTTAGTTAGCTCTGCTCGACCTGCCTGACATTTTTGGCTCCTGGAAGGTGCCCAGAAGCTTTTGGAAGCTGGCCGTCAGCTGTTCTATTCTTGCAGGATATAACCCATATAGCTAAAGCTTATTGCAGCAGTAATCATTCAAACATTTACTGTTAAGTTGAAGTTATGCAACTGTACTTTCCTTGAGGCTTTTGGGGCTGGCTGTTCTACATCTCGAGTAGTACCGCCTGTTAATGATCTTCTAGACCTTATAGCACAGTGGTTGTGGAAGGATCCTTACATAGTGAAACTGATACCATGGAAACCAGACAAGATCTCTGTTACCTCTAAGAACAGGATACAGTGGAGCAAGAGTCCCCCACTGGATGCCATGGTTGTTGTGGCAGCCACTAAGACTGGCCTCTCTGTGTATATCTGTTCACCCACCCAAACAAGGGAGTTCAGGGTGATTGACAGGTTCAGGAAAAAGATGCATGCTTCAGTGACTTTTGCACTTAGAGCTCTGAACTACTTTTCCTCTATGATGATTTCAAGTGGACTTTACAAAGGAGCTGACAGTCCCTCTCTGCTGCCTTATTGCTGGATGCTCAGAAATTAGTAGAGGCCCAATTATCTGCCTTAATGTATCCATATGTTTGATCTCTAACGCAGATAATGGTACAGCCAGAACAGCAGGCACCAACATTGCCATCCGCTGGCATGCTTGAATGCACTTACCACATTCCAGAGTATTGTCCCTGCATCAAGTAGGATAGCAGGTTCTTCTACATCCATTACCCTCCTGCAAGACTTATTCTCAGGCTGCTAGGCTCAATGGCTTACTCGATCACACTGGTTCCACTAGCAAGATATTGCATGAGAGTTCTTCACTGAACCATGTCAGTACAGTAGTCCCTGATGTCTCACCCATTGCATTCACAAATTCACCTCACACCAGTGTGCAAGAATCACACCACTTGGTGGTTGATCTCTTTAGTGGTCTGAGATGGTCAGCCATTCTCCCTTTCGGCAATGGCAACGGTAACTGCAGATCCTGCCAGGGTGAGGTGATTTTAGAGGGAGGGACTGTTCAAAGTTCTTGGTCACCTATGGTGCTGGACACCAGTCTTCACATCGGTGTCTTTGAGATAAGGCAGGCGTCCTAGCATTGCAGGCCTTTTTGGACTTCTCCCTGAGGGTATGATCTCCATCCCGATGCACAATATCATATCTACTTTTGTTTTGGGAAGCCATGAAATTGTGGCAGTGAATGATGTCTTCCTATCACTTTCTCATTGCAATGCACATCCCAGGGACTTCAACTATTCTAGTGGACAAATTGAACAGATCCATTCTTCACAAGTGGTCTCTCAGTCAGGCAGTGGTGACTTGTGACTTCAATCACTGGTACCAACCTTGCTGTCATCTTTTTTGCTTCATACCTAAACAGCAAGTGCAGTAGTTAGTTTGCCGCAATCCCTTCACAGGGTCAGTCACCAAGGGACACTCCAGTCCACAGTTGGCCCCCAGGTGTCCTTTACCCTTTCCTCCCATTCATTCAGAAAGACAGACTCTGCAAGGCCAGTGTAAGCATCATTGCCCCCTTTTGGCCCTGGCAAGTTTTTTTTTTCTGGCCTCATCTTACATCTGCCAAGGGTGTTGGGTTATCATTCAAGTCTTCTGAATCACTCCTATGGGCAGCTTCATTCAGATCTTAAAACCCTGAGATTAACTGCATGGTTCCTCCAATTCTAATGGTGGCCAGAAATACCAAGCTTTCCACTGCAGTCGTTCACCTTTTATCTGCCTCACAAAAGCCAAATGCTGGAAAGGTTTATCTCAGCAGGTGGAAAAGGTTTGCCATATGGGCTTCTTCCAAGAGTATAGACCTTTTTCAGACTCTGCCATCTATTCTAGACTTCTTATCAGATCTTTTCCAAAAGAGATCTAGATTCTCAACTATTAAGGTAATGTTACTGGCCATTTCCATTTTCCATATTGAGCAAAATCAAACCCCTCTTGTGTCCTCTAAAGATTTCAAAAGGTTTTCTGAAGGGAACCTTCCTTTTTAGACATCTTATTAGGGGTCTGGTTTCTTCATATGACATTAATGTCATGCGTCAGGCCTTAACTCAAGCCCCTTTTGAACCTGTAGCTGCAGTGGACTTAAAATATATTTATTTATTTATTTTTATTTATTTTATTTTACATTTGTTGACCGGGCTAGTGTAACTGTATAAATGTCCATTTTCAGTAGAGGCCCAGGGAGAAAAGCTCCAAGCATGAACACTAACAAAGTTAACAATATATAACAAAGACATGTATAATAACAGTACAGAGGTGCAATTGACTAAAGACATTATGTTAAAAAGATTAAACTAAGTAAAAAATAACAAGTACACTAAGCACAAGCTGGGTATGGGCAAACAGAGTCAGGTCCTTACATTTATCCTATTACTATGAGAAAAAAAAGAGAAATCAGTAGATTTGGAGGTATAGGTTAGGGGAGAGGGGAAGGGGTATGAGCAGGAGGGGAAACGTTTCAGTCTGGGTTAGCACAAGGACAAAGCCACTGAGTTTTAAGATGTTCTTTAATATGCTTTTTGAATAGAGAAGTAGAAGCTAGAGTAGAAAGTTCAGGAGGGAGCTGATTCCAGTTTTTACCTATAGTGTTTCAGAAAAGTGAGTCACCAGCTTTGTTGTTAGATTTAACTGATGAGAACAGGAGTTTATTAGCAGAACGTAGTGTAGCTAGGTTTTTATATGGTGTAATCAGATTAGTGAGGATAGGGGTGTTACTGGGGTGGTGTAGGATCTTTTGAGTGATAAGTAACTGTTGACAGAGTATATGGTTCTGCAATTCTAGCCGTCCTGGTTGTTTAAGGTTAAGGCAATGGTGAGTTTGAAATGGAGAGCTTGTGATAAATCTAGCTATGCTATTACAACAGGTAGAAAGTTTTGAGATATTATTTTTAGATAGGTTTGTATATATAGCGGAGGCATAGAAAAGGGTAGAAATGAGGTGGGTTTGGGCAATAGTTTTCCTGGCTGTGGGGATAAGGAAGGGTTTAATTTTATAGAGGGTTCCAAGTTTTTTGTTAACAGTCTTTATGGTGGAGTTAATATGGTCATCATAGTTAAGACGGTTATCAATTGTAACACCTAGTAGGCGGGTGGTAGTATCAGGGGTTATCTTTGTAGCATTGTTAGAGGTAATAGAGAAGAATGGAGTGGGTGCTTTATGAGATGGAGTAAAAAGCAGTAGTTTTGTTTTTTGGGATTAAGCAGGAGGCAATGTTGCATAAACCAGTTTTCTACATTTTGGAAAACAGTTTGGGTTAGGGACTGGAGGGAGGCTATGTTCTTATCAGTACAGATTAAGGTTGAGTCATCTGCATATTGGATGCAGGTGGCTTGAGGTATGTTCATATGGAGGTCGTTGATAAATATGGAAAAAAGGAGGAGACCTAAGATAGAGCCTTGTGGGACTCCAATATTTACTGGAAGTAATGAAGACAGTTTGTTGTCCCAAAGTACTGCTTGCTGTCTGTTTAGAAGATAACAACTAAACCATTGTAATGCTAGTGGATCAAGAGAATGATACTTTAGTTTATGTAGAAGTAAGTTGTGGTTAACCATATCAAAGGCTTTTGACAGGTCTATAAATAGCGCAGAGGAAAAGGAGTTAATGTTACGATTTTTATTTATAGAGTCAGTGAAGGATAGAAGGGCAGTTGTTGTGCTGTGGAATGGTCTAAAGCCATGTTGGCAGTTGGCTTGTAGATTATTTTGTAGTAAGTGGTTGAGTAGTTGTTTGTGAATACATTTTTCCATTATCTTGGCTAATGGGGAGAGTAAGGCAATAGGTCTATAGTTAGAAAGCTCCACCTTTATGTAGAGGGATGATGTGGGATACTTTCCATATGGTAGGGATTTTGCCTTCAGAGATGGTTCTGTTAAGGATAGATATGGGGTAGTCTATAGCTTTTGCGGCAATTTGTAGGTATTCAGATGGGAGATGGTCGGCAGAAGGGGTGAAAGGTTTCAGTTTTTTAAGTAGCTTGTAGATAAGAGATGTAGGAACAGGGTGTATATGAAAGGTAGGATGTGAAGTCTTGGAGGTATTAGGTGGGAAGGCAGTAGGTGGAGGAAGAGAGAACCTCTTTCTTGTGGCTGTTACTTCGTCTAGAAGGTTTCTGGAATTGCAATCATCATCCTGCAAGCCTGCATGTATGGTCTTCCGTAAGGACTGGTTGTTCTTGAGAACAAGTCCCAGTTTTCTGACAAAGATGGCATCTGAAACAAACCTCAGTCAAGTGATAATCGACCAGTATTCTTCCCAAGTTTTTTCTAAAAAGGAGCCAGTACTCTGTCTGCTAAATGTCCATCAACCACTCAGATTTTGTTTACACAGAACTGAAGATGTTAGAAAACCTGATCAGCTTTTTATTGTTTTTTCTAAGTTGAAAACTTGTCAATGTGTATTGAAAGCCACTTTGTCTAGGTGGCTTTCTGATTGTATAATGTTCGTGTACTAAAAGCTGGGACTTTCTTTAACTAACAAACCAAAGGCTCATTCTTCAACAGCAATAGCTACTTCTGCTGCCCTTATGGATGGAGTTCCTTTTGATAGAGAATTGTGCTGCAGCTATTTGGTCTACTCTTTACACATTTGTGTATCACAGCAAGCTGAATGTACAGTCCATGTCCCATACATCCTTTGCATCCACCATTCTCCGGAATATCCTTCCTTAAAACCACCCAGGCACATAGGTGAGTACTTGACTAGCTGCCCTTGTAGGCCATTTTAAACCTAGCCAGTTTCCCACAACAGTGAAAATCAAACCCTGTACATTACGTATGTGGGGTAAACACCTTAACCAGTATGCTAGCCCCCCCCCCCAATTTTTTGTTCTCCATTGTACTGGATTGCTGAGAGTTGGATACAGACTTGTGCCCTTCTGGCTGCGCACAAACACAGACACAGCAGTTGACTACAGTGAAATTAGAACCGCTATCTAACAAGTTATACAAACTAGAGAAGACCGTACTTAATGCAAGCACCATGGCACAAGTCTAAACTTTCTCAGTTATGTGGGAGGTATGTCAGGATTTAAATACTAGGCTGTTAGTCTGCAGACCATTATGAGCCTAGCCAATAACTTCCTCCCCATTTAGAATCAAACCCTGTACTTTCTACATGTGAGGTAAAACCCTTAGCCATTATGCCAACTTCTCCTGTTTTGGTAGCTTAGGAATGTGACCCAAATGTTGAACCTGATGAAAACAGACAACTTTGGATACTAAAGTTATGTACTTACCATAACGCTAGATCTAAGTTGTCTAGTTTTCATCTGGTTCAACATCCCTCCCTCTGTCTACTAACCTCAGTTGTCCCTTTTTTGTGCCTGTTGAATGGTTGAACCTGATCAGGGACCTTGTCCTTGGACAGCCTAGTGATTGCTGTTCCTCATGCTGCTGCTGTTTCCTCATTCATCTTATAGGCAAGCCTGTTTATCTGAATATCAGATAATGTCTCTGTTTTATGAGCAGGCAAACTTGGTCAGAGGTAATTTGGGGAACAGAGGAAATTATGGGTAGGGGAGACATGGGACACCTGAATCCAAAGCTTCTGAAAGGTGCTGAGGTTGTATCCGATAATCCAAAATTTGAACCAGATGAAAATAAAACAACACATCTAGCTTTATACCAAGTACACTACTTTCATTTCTAACTTCTGTATAACCTGGCAAGGGAGAAATTAAAAGTGTGGACTCTGCATGTATATCTCCTAACTTAAAACAAAGGGTACTTTTTTCACACCAAATTGACCTTGCTCAGGCTAACAGCGTGCATGATTTTACACTAATTTCAGATAGGCGCACATTTTCTGAGGATGTATGAAGGTCATATGATTTCACCAAATGGTTCAATTGTATGCAAGTGGTAGACATGATTAGATACTGTTGACATGTAAGGCTTGTCATTGTCAGGTTCAGCACTACCCCATCAAACGTGTATGGGAGAATAACCTTGTCCTGGGGATGCAAATATTAAATGCAGTTGTTGAGCAAAGTATGGCACCCTGTGGAGTTTAAAAACAAATGAAAACACCAAATAGCTGACTAGTTTGCATTCTGTTGGAAATAAGGAAATGGTTCTTACACCTACCCTGTTATGCAGCAACATCAAACTGCATTTCCAGAATCCTTGTCTGAAAGCCAAGTGCATGGTAACAACATAGAACAAAGGGCAAGTGACAGGATGACTTGGTAGAAAATTGAAGGAAGTTGAGAGAAAACCAGAATTTCTGCATATGCATGATTAACAGCTAAAAGTTGTGCATGTGAAACTCCATGCATAACAATGAACCTGTAACAAGGTAGGAGTTGGCATTGAGATCACTGGAAAGATTTTGCAAACATCTGGACTCCCAAGGAAAATGATACAAAGACAAAGAGATGGAGTCCTGACTAGGTATAATGGACTGCACATGGAATACCAGTGTCTGAAATAAAATATGAAAGCATGATGCATCTGACTGAGGGATCTGTTTATTTTACTTATTTAATTGTGTTTAGTAGGGTAGAGCACAGATCAAATTTGATCATTTGCAGGCTCAGCTTGTGTTACATGGATGATAACTGTAAAGTAAGATTATGAGTAGAATTATTTTACACAGTACAGTGACATAACAGATACAAAAATATACACATTTACAATAGGATCAGAAGGATGCAGTGCATAATACAGGTGAGGTAAATGTGGTCTAGCCAAATGAACTAACATTGTGTACACTAATTATGGAGGGATATTTTAGCAGTGAAGGGAATTAAAAATTGTGGAATACTAAGAGTTGCAGTAGAAGAGCTAATAGCTATAGAATTTGGATGTTAGATATATAGTAGGGAATGGATAGGGCTTTGAAGCAGAGTAGTTTAAGGCCGATTTTTCTCTGAAGGCAGCATAGCAGAAGTGATGGTGTTGCAAACACTGATCTAGACCAATTGGTTATGTAGTGACGTACAAAAAAAAAAAAAAAAGCATAAATCCGGGTACCACTACTCATCTGAGACTCACAGCAGGCTGTTCTTCTTATATTTGCCTGGGCTGTTTACTGTCATGGGCAGTATTTGTAGGCCTCTGGCAGTGAAGGCCTTCAGTCTTACAGTCAGTAGTATGCAAAGTAATGCAGTAAAACTGTGTCAGCATGCCATCGTTATGTAGCAGCAGTCCTCTCAGTCACAAGACTGCTGTCAAGAAATGGCACTAAATGTAAATAAAATCCTTGTCCTGAGGGTATTACTATAGTAAATGATCACAATCTTGATTGCCAGTGACACAGAAGAAAAAGTTGTTGTCCATCCAGCATGCCCTGTGGAGCACACCATTATCTGTCATGAGGCCATCAATCCAAGGAGTGTGTGCATATCTATGTTTATATATATGTAACATATGTATGCACGCTTGCACATGCACAAAAGTGCTGTGTGTGTATGTGTTATGTATGTATGTATGTGTGTATGTGTGTATATATATATATATATATATATATATATATATATATATATATAGAGAGAGAGAGAGAGAGAATGTGTGTGTATATGTACACACACAGATATACATACATATGTGTATGTATATGTGTATGTATATATATATATATATATATATATATATATATATATATATATATATATATATATATATATATATGGGTCTACTTGATATGATCGAAATTTCACAATGACAAAACCCATATGGCCAAGACTTTCACAATGTCAAAACCCATATGGCCGAGACCATATGATCGACATTTGAAATGTCGAACCTACAAGTAGACAAAAAAAAAAAAAAAACTTTAAACATGCTAGCAGGGGGGCTCCGCCCCCCCCCCCATAACTTTAATATACCAACTCCGAGATCGCACCTTAGTGCAGAAATGGAAATCTTTCCATTCCACACTGTTCTGATATGCCAGTTCCCCATGATCGACATTTCAAATGTCAGTCATATGGTCTCAGCCATATGGGTTTCGACATTGTGAAATGTTGACCATGTGAAGGGGACCTATATATATATATATATATATATATATATATATATATATATATATATATATATATATAGGTTCATACTATGCTATCTGCCCTAGGGCATTTATAAGCCTAGCGAGAGTGTGTTTGGTTTTCGCCACCCATTTTAAATTAATTTTGCTATGCCCTTTTTCGAGGTTAGTATACTGTGCCTCTGTCTAACAGTGACACAGAAGTGATACCTAGGGTAAACCTACGATCTCCCATCCACTCATCAAGATTCTTCTTGAAGAGAGTCAATGAGTGACTCTGCCTAACCTGGACTGGGATTTTATTCCAGAGTGAAGGGAGCCTCTGGGTTATGAATCTGTCTCTCCAGCATGTCCTATTTATTTCATTGCTGAGGTTCAAGTCTCTCGAGCGCGTAGCTCAATGGGATTTGGATTTTCTGAGGTGCAGCATGTCCATTAATTCCGGGTTGGACATGGCTTTATACGTCAGGCACAGGTCGCCTCTGAGCAGGCAGTATGCCACTGAGTAGAGCTGGAGTTTCTTTAACCGGGCAGCATATGGCATCTGTTTGAGCCCTTTGATCCTCTTGGTGAGGTGCTTTTGGGGTCTTTCCAGTTGCTGCAGGTGTCTGGTAAGGTACATCCCAAAAGGGGCATTGTACTCAATTATGGACCTGGTGAGGGATGAGTAAAGAGGCACGATGACCTCCCCTGAACTAGATGTGAATCCCTTCATGATTAGGTGGGCTATATAAAATGTTTTTCTAACAACTTTGGC